>NC_073629.1:59264512-59567542 GCF_029407905.1 Bubalus kerabau | reverse complement strand
CCTCCCACCTGAGGAAAAGGCCTGTTTGTTCCGGAAGGCAAAGCCCAGCCTGGTTTAACTAACTTCAAGCAGTCTATAAGCAAGGCAGCAAGAAAGCTCTAGTCTAGAACAGGCAAGTCATCTACTTGATGAGGATTTCTTCAGAGTCCAGTATCTAGAAAGACACAGCTCAGGCGCCTCATCTGACGGTTAACCTGGAAACACCTGATCTTTCCTCTGGCTTTCTGACCTGGGGAAAAGGATAGGGCTGCCCGCCCGTGCCTGCACCTTCAAAACTTTCCACTGTTCTCGGGGTTTAGAGTAGGCGAAATAGTTCAATGCACGCATTTCGGCTTTGCGGGACCGCCTCCGCTTTAGTCAGATCCCCTCCTAGGGGGCCCCCTCCGTTTAGCCCCTCTCTCTTACTCTTCCACCAGCTGCCCGGTGCGCGCGGACCCGGGTTGGAGAGCAGGCACACGGAGTCGCGGGGTCGCTCGGGCGGCTCTGACGGCTGGGAGCCAGGCTGGTCGGCGTACGCCTTGGGGAGAGGGGCGCGTGGCCAGGCGTCCCGCCCCTCCGCGAATCCCTACCTCCTCCAGGTCTCTAAGCTCCAGGCTGGAGCACGTCCGGAGAGCGTCTCAACTTGGTGTCCTGGAGCACTTTTTCCGCGCCAGCCGGCCTCCGAGCCCCCGGAGCAGAGGTGCGAGCGCCAGGAGACGCAAGGAGGAGAGCAGCCCGGGGAAGGGTGTCTGTGGGCCTCCCGAAGAGCGACCGCAGGATGGAGGGGGGCCCCCACGGCGATTGCCCCCAGGGTACTGACCTGCACTGGGGCCCCTGGGATGGACCTGAGGCCCTGCTCCACGCCGGCAGGTCCAGCGCCTCCACGTCGCGAGCCATGGTGCTGCCCGGAGCGGCGGGAGAAGGAGGCCTCCTGAATGGCTGGCCGGGCTGTAGTGCGGAGAAGCACCTTCAAAAGCGGCGCGGGCGGTGGAACGTTGGGCAGCCGCCGCGCCCTCCACACCGCCCCCGGGCGGCCGGGCTGCGCACTCCCTGCCCTCCGGGGCGCCTTACTATTCTTCCTTGATTTCTGCATTCTTTTGATTCTGACATCCGTCCTTTGACCATTTTAAAAGTCATTTGTATTTTGATGCGTTCAAGACCAGGGACACTTTCAACGAATGCCAAGCCCAGGGCTGAGCACTGAGGACCCCCAGATAAGACCACGTGCTGGTCTGCATCCACTGTTGCTCTACCCTCCCAGAGCTTCTAAGGAGGACGCCTGTTGTAAACGGGACATGAATCTTGGAAAGGAGGGTCACGGTTACTTACCCAAATGGCACTTTCAGCTGAGGGTTATGTTGACTTGGAAGTCCCAACCGGCCAATAGCTTCTTTTCCAAGGGACCCTATTCCTATTGGTAGCCGCAAGAGCGGCAAAGTCCGAGAGGTCCAGGCTGTTCAAATTCGTGACTGTTTAAAAGGTCTTTGGGTTTACCTTGGGCAAAGAATATTCTGCCAATATGCATCTCCATATAGAAGCAGTTGGAAGTAAGTAATATATATAAAGGGTCTCTCCGGTGGCTCAGCCATAAAGAATCTGCCTGCAGCGCAAGAGAGGCAGGTTTGATCCCTGGGTGGGGAAGATCCTCTGGAGAAGGAAATGGTAACCTACTCCAGTATTCTTGCCAGGAAATCCCATGGACAAGGAGCCTGGTGGACTACAGTCCATAGGGTTGCAGAGTCAGACACAACTGAAGCGACTGAACACATATAATGTATATAAAAGGATACATAATTTACCCCTTGTCCATGGAAAGAAAAGAACAGGACTCAAAAGTTGGGAGTTAAATTTTGTGTGAGGACTTTACTGAGGACAATAGTCCAGGAAACAGCCCATCAGATAGCTCTGAGGCGCTAAGGCATATGTGTATGCTCAGTCACTCAGTCGTGTCTGACTAACAGCGTGACCAAAAGCGGGGTGTGGCTGCTCACAGCTCAAAAGCCAATAAACAGGCCAGGATGGTGGAGTTTGCTTTATTTCTGATGCTGTGTTTGGTGGGGAAGAGAACACCTGTCCAAAGGCCAGCTCCCCCATCCCCACACAATCAAGGGCAAGAGCTTTTCCAGAATGAAAGGGGCTACCTGCAAAAGCAGTTCACTCAGCTCTGACCGTCATCTTGAAACTGGTCATCAGTGGTCTGACCAACATCATCTTGATTGTTTTAGGTACAGTTAATCTTCAGTTCCAGGGTGGGTTTGTTTTTACTTCGAGGCCAGTTCTCGGAATTGTGGCAGCTTATGTCATGGACAGAGTCTGGTCATCATGGAGGTAACTTCTTCCTCCTGGTAGGAGTTTCAGTATCTATAAGAGAGCTCACAGGCTATGGCTCAGAATATTATCTATAGCCCTTGAGAAGGAACTAAAGGTCCCCGACTATGCTTAATGGCTACATTATTATTATTTGGGTCTCCTTAGGATCGTGCTTCGTTTCAGTAGGAGGTAGGGGAAGAGCCAGAATGTGCATGAATTTTTTGCTGGGGTGGGTGAACATCCAAAGATCACTGCTAATCATAAAGAACAAACAAGTTAATGATCTTAGTGCTTTTATATGTATGAGAAGAATCTGGGGTCACTGACTTAGATACATATCTTAACTATCTAGGTGTAACCAAGCCCAGAAAGCTATTTTTCATCATCTTGAATTCCCCTCAAGGTACACTGTCCATGGCTTGATCCTTGTAGAACTGAAATGGCAGGCAACACTGTTTCTTTACACCACTTTACAAGTCACTTTCAATAGGCCATTGGGCAAAAGCCTGAGTTTAGAGCCTGTTTCATTAGAGGTGCCCGCTGGGTATAGACAGATTTGGAAGATCCTGTTTGTGTACTCACAGTCCCTGCAGGTGGGTGCGGCAGTGGTGTGGTTCCTTTTTAGAAGGAGAGGAGATGTTGCAGCACTGTTCTTGTGGGAAGGACGTGGACGCTGGTGTAAAGAGGCAGACTGTAGCTTGGTTGGAGAGTGTTGGAGGAAGTTTATGTTGTAAGAAATATTATGTTTATACAGATATATATCTATATATATATAACTTTTATGCTAAAGAATTTGCCAACAAAGTTCTGTCTAGTCAAGGCTATGGTTTTTCCTGTGATCATGTATGGATGTGAGAGTTGGACTGTGAAGAAGGCTGAGCGCCGAAGAATTGATGCTTTTGAATTGTGGTGTTGGAGAAGACTCTTGAGAGTCCCTTGGACTGCAAGGAGATCCAACCAGTCCATTCTGAAGGAGATCAGCCCTGGGATTTCTTTGGAGGGAATGATGCTGAAGCTGAAACTCCAGTACTTTGGCCACCTGATGCGAAGAGTTGACTCATTGGAAAAGACTCTGATGCTGGGAGGGATTGGGGGCAGAAGGAGAAGGGGACGCCAGAAGATGAGATGGCTGGATGGCATCACTGACTCGATGGACTTGAGTCTGAGTAAACTCCGGGAGTTTGTGATGGACAGGGAGGCCTGGCATGCTGCGATTCATGGGGTCGCAAAGAGTCGGACACGACTGAGCGACTGAACTGAACTGAACTGAAAGAATTTTTAAGCCTTTTTAATTAAAAACAAAAGCCACTGTAGGCAGCCTGGATGGGAGGGGTTTGGGGGAGAATAGATATGTATATGTATGGCTGAGTCCCTTCGCTGTTCACCTGAACTATCACTTGTTAATCGTCTATACCCCAAAACAAAGTAAAAAGATTTATAACAAACACAGCCACTATAAAGGGACAACCCTTCACTTCAAAATGTTAGGACTCCACTAGGAACCACAGTCCCTTTAGAAGGGGACCGTAAACTGGGATAACACTTTTTTATATCAGCAAATTGATATAAACAGACTCTGATTCAGTGGATATGCCTGGAATAGGATTTGAGGGTTTGCATTTCTATCTAGAAGATGCTGCTGATACTGCTGGTCCACCCATCACTTAAGTATCAAGGTTCTAGGAAATGTTTAAACAGAGTGTTTGAGGGAATTGGGGATGGACAAGAGACAGGCAGTGTGGGATTGAAGGATAGTTGGAGTCAGATGGCTGAAAGCTGTAAATATCACACGTTAAGATATAAATTATTGTTTCTAGGCACCCAATCTTGACCATTCTAAACTAGAAAATTAATTCACAATTGGCATTGTTTTTCACTTTCAAAAAGGCATTTTCCTTTCATGGATTGTACCTCTGATGTTATATTTAGAAAGTTGTTGCCAAACCCAAGGTCATCCAGATTTTTCCTTTTTTTTTTTCAGGAATCTTACAGTTTTACATTTTACATATACAACTATGATCCATTTTGAGTTAATTTTTGTGACAGATGTAAAGTCTATGTCAAGGTTCATTTTCTTGTATGTAAATATCCAGTTGTTCCATTTGCGAAAAATACTGTCTTTGCTCAACTGTATTGCCTTTGCTCCTTGTCAAAGATCGGTTGACTATATTGATGTGGATCTATTCCTGGCCTACAAGAAGAAATAGACAATCCAATAGGCCTATGTCTATTAAAGAAATTGAATCAATAATTAATAATCTTCTGAAGCAGAAAGCACCAATCCAGATGGGTTCACTGGTAAATTCTACCAAACATTTAAAGAAGAAATTATACCAGTTCTCTATAATCTCTTCCAGAAGACAGAAGCAGAGATCATACTTCCTAACTTATTCTATGATGCTAGCATTACCCTGATAACAAAAAAAAGATAAAGATGTTACAAACAAAAAAGCTACACACCAATCTCTCTCATGAACATAGATGCAAAATCCTCAACAAAAAAGATTAGCAAATTGAATGCAACAATGAATAAAAATAATCAAAGACCACAACCAAGTGGGATTTATTCCAGGTATGCAAAGTTAGTTCAACATTCTAAACTCAAACTAATGTAATTCATCATATCAGTGAGCTCAAAAAAAAAAAAAAACACAATAATATCAGTAGATGCAAATAATTCATTTGACAAAATCCAATACTCAATCATGATTTTAAAAATTGTCGGCAAAGTAGGAACAGAGAGAAATAGCTTCAACTTGATTAAGAACACCTGTGAAAAATCTACAGCCCATATCCTACCTAATGGTGAGAAACTTAGAAGTTTTCCAGCTAAGATCATGGGGATGATTACTAAAAATTAGGCCTTGGAGTTTATCACGGATTCCTGACAATAAGAAAGCTTGAACAATCAGGAGAAAGATGTGAAGGTGCCAAGTCATTGGTTGTATTTCCACAGGAGGAACATAGTGACTTCAGGGCAAAGCAAAACCTCAGAGCAGTAAGTCAGTGGTCTCACATTTCCACTGAAATATTACTGCTAATCCAAAAACTTCTTAAGAGGTAAAAAGAAGTATCTGTCAGATAATGAACACAATCTCAAAACTCAATGCATTCCAGCAAATTCCAAAAATGATTGTGACACAAATATTACAACAAAGATAAAAAAAAATTCACCTAGAGATTAGATTTCTAGTTTTTTAAAGCCATGCTGCTGCTAAGTCACTTCAGTCGTGTCCAACTCTGTGCGACCCCGTAGATGGCAGCCCACCAGGCTCTGCCATCCCTGGGATTCTCCAGCAAGAACACTGGAGTGGGTTGCCATTTCCTTCTCCAATGCATGAAAGTAAAAAGTAGAAGTGAAGTTGCTCAGTTGTGTCTGACTCTTTGCGACCCCATGGACTGAAGCCTACCAGGCTCCTCCATCCATGGGATTTTCCAGGCAAGAGTACTGGAGTGGGGTGCCATTGCCATAGGTACTACAAAATAGCTTATATTCATTGCAGAATCTCACATTTTGACACGTAGAGTCATTATTATGAATGTTATTGTGTTAAAACAAAAAATTTCAGTGTCTTGAGGTTACCTTCATTTAGCTCTTAAAATAAAAAATTAACAAATCAATTTCCTTGAAAAAAAAAAAAGAGCTTGGTTTCAGAAAACCTTTATTGCACATCACATCATTGAATTAATTTCTGTTTGGATAAATAGCACACAAAACAAAGACTGACGTTGTGAAAATCCCTGAAGCTTCTAATCAGCAGTCTGCAAGGAGTGGAGACTTTGGTTTTGTGTCTTTTTAAGGCATACATTTCCCATTTATTTTTAAATTTTGAACATAATTGTTTTCCAAAATATTTTTGATGTCGGTTGTAGAACTTCTCCCCATGAAACTTCGATTAGTGACCCTGAAATGCTACTCTTTTCTGTGAGAATGAATGTGCCCCCCAGGGACCTGGTGCATCATGTACTTTTCACAAGGCTGTGCAAGTACCAATAAATCAATCCTTGTGGGATTGAATATGCATTTGGTATGCACTTTAATTTTCATAGATATATAGAATACTCTTTCAACTTTGTCTTTTAATACTATAGGAAAGGAGAAAATCTATACATGAGTACCAAAAAATCTGATCTTCTCCAGAAATCAAAACAGTATCAAATAACAGTTGTCCTTCAGAACCAAATATGTGACTGTTAGCTGGTTGATTTTTTTCTTTCTCATTCTTTTGAAAGTTAAAGTCACTCAGTTGTGTCCAACTCTTGCGAGCCCATGGACTATAGCCCACCAGGCTCCTCTGTCCATGGAATTTTCCAGGCAAGAATACTAGACTGGGTTGCCATTTCTTACTCTAGGGCATCTTCCCCACCCAGGGATTGAACCTAGGTCTGCATTGCAGGCAGATTCTTTACCATCTGAGCCACCAATGATTACTGGATAGACAGCAACCATCCTGTCTCTCAGATGACCACTGAGAATGGTCCAGGCCAGGGTTAGTGACTTGGCTGACATCAGACCAGGCACTGTTTCTACTGATGACACAGTCAGCACAGTCAAAATAACTGGAAGCAAGAGTAAAGAACAGTATGGAAAACATATTCTAAAACTGGAAAAATAAACAGGAAAAGAATCCAACAGTTTCCCTCATCAAAGTGTTTTTTTTTTTTAAATAAACCTAGCACAAAGCTATAGACATTAAATATTGCCTTAAAAATATAAACACAGCTCTTGATGAATTACAGTCATCAATTTGCTCATGATAGTAGTCTTCAGACATACTACATCTGATATTAAAATACCTATTTTTATCTCCCAACTCATTTACATAATATATTCTCTCCAGAGCACAGATTAGCCTAACAGCTACTTTTTACAACAGCATAATATAGATACTGGAGTGTCTTCTTCTATTCGGTACTTTCCAGAATTAGGCAGATCTTTGCACTCTGATATAAATATACGAAGTTCAGTCTCAGGAAAGCCATCTTGTTGGTAATGCTATACAGGAGAATTAAAAAAAAAAGTTTTCATTAATAAGTCCCTTGAGAACAGCTTTATTTCAAATTCAGAGTGGATCATTTGGCTACAGGGGTGGGATGCATGTTAAGTTGCTTCAGTCGTGTCCAACTCTGTGCGACTCTATGGTCAGGCTCCTCTGTCCATGGGATTCTCCATGGAATACTGGAATGGATTGTCATGCCCTCCTCCAGAGGATCATCCCAACCCAGGGATCAAACTTGCATCTCTTACATCTACCTGCATTGGCAGGCAGGTTCTTTACCCCTAGTACCACCTGGGAAACCCACAGGGGTGGGTTAGGTAGGGATTTTTCTAAAGGGATAGTTCACTTGCTTCCACGTATTTTCATGGCGATGGAGCCTCTAGAGCCACTCTTAGGTTTGCCTAAGGAAAAGTGGGTCTAAGATTCTGCAGTGCCCTCCTGGGTTCTCTTTCGTGGTCTGAGTCAACCTGAAATGGACATGTTGAATCTGAATCTGAGACCTCCTTCCAGGGAAAACCCAGCCTGCACAGCCTTTTGGAGTCTCTCTTCCAGATGGAGAGATTTATATAAGGGTCTAATATTTATTTCAGTTTGGGGATCTAAGATCCCAAGAATGGGCCCTGGGCCAGAAAGGATCAGAAAGGACTCACCCATGTGACAAGTGCCCTGAGTCTGTGGAAAGAGGTTAACATCTAAACTAAGAGTCATAGGCTTGTGTCAAGAGCTATCCATTCACGTTACTCTTTGAGACCTCAGATATCATCACCCTTGAATAACATATAGCTTTCTACATGCAGAGGTGAAGGCAGCGAGCTTTTAGAGCACTGTGGGAAGGGATTTGGACAGGTACAACTACATTCTTTCCAGTCTCCTTGATGACTCTAAGCAAGTCGGTCAAGTGAGCATTGAGGACAGTCAGTTCTTGACACCTGATTCAGTAAGAATGAAGTCACAGCCCTGGTTGCCTGAACAAGGTATTTGTAATTACCAACATATAATCCATCAACTCTTGATTGTTTTTCTCTTTATCTACTCACATGGCATCATGTTTCATTACCCCTCTCATGTTCAGAAACAGAAGTCCCCAAATGAAAGGGTCTATGCCAATAAGACATTGGCATAGACCCTTCCATTTCAGTTGACTGAAGCGACTTAGCAGCAGTAGCAGCAGCATGCCAATAATATATCTAACATGCTACTATTAATGTGTATGTGCAGGCCAAGCTGCTTCAGTTGTGTCCGACTCTTTGCAACCCTATGGACTGTAGCCCATCAGGCTCTTCCGTCCATGGGATTCTACAGGCAAGAATACTGGAGTGGATTGCCATTTCCTTCTCCAGGGGATGTTCCCAACCCAGGGATTGAACCCAAGTCTCCTACATCTCCTGCATTAGCAGACGGGTTCTTTAGCCACTAGCGCCACGTGGGAAGGTTATTAGAAATCTGAATACATATGGATATTTATTCTGCCTTTCCATAGTTTAAAGGGCTCAAACTGACTTTTAAAATCCAGTGTGAATAACAGTATTAGTGATTGAGTCGGACACAACTGAGCGACTAAATGATAACAGCTTTTCAAATCATGCTCCTAAATGGCGAGTTCTTGACCTATCAGTTCCTTGACTGTTCTGGAGACCAGGCCTCTGTTGTGGTCCCAAGAAGGGAGGGCCTAGCAGAATGATGCATTCAGTTACAGCACACTTCAAATAAAGAGGTCAATTTTTCTTCATGAAAATTGGATTTTAAAAGCTCCCCACAAAATTTTGACCATCTGAAATGTCATGTTTCACTCACCCAATACCTAATGATCCTTATAATGCTAATATAAGATTAGAAAGCTTGTTTGAAAACACAGTTACTCAAAGACAAAACTTTAAACATTCTAGAAATTCTGTTTCTTGGGATCTAAAATTGAAGTCTTTTTTTTCTACTCAGAAGAAATTACCATTCCATTGATTTCCTCCCCATTAGGTACTGTATTTTATTGACTCTCTACAAGTTCTAGGAAAATGTCACTCCTTGAGGTTCTTGATGAACCTACCTTAATTGTTTCATATGTATCAGTGATCAGTGCAATGAAAAGACTTAAAATCATGTATATAAAAAGGCTGATGAATGAGTAGAGGTAAATTCTGCTAAATAGCCAGACCAGGTAACTTTTTTGCTGCATTTTTGCAAATGTGGCAAACATATCATCTCCATTTATCAATGAGAAAAGACACTCAGAAACCATGTTCAGAGAACGGAACTGCAAAAAAAAAAATATATATATTCATTTTATTTCATGTTCCCTCCCATTGGAGACTTTGATCATGACTCCATAATAAAAATAGTGGAACTAGATATCCCAAGTTACCCTTTCAAACAAATACCCTCGGGTAACCACAGGCATTTTTTTCTTTAAACAAGAGAAAATCAAACAAAAGTTTAATAACATGTACACAATGGAGACACCCAAGAAAAGTCATTGCTATAGACATTTGTTTTGTGATCTACATAGTATGTACATGCCTACTCTTTTTCTTAGAACAAGGAGCTCCTTCTTGATGTTCCTCTTCATAGGAGGAGCCTGAACTGAAGAAGAAAAACACTGAGGTACAGACCAGCTCCTCTGAGTCAAGCCTTTACCCTCTCCTTTACTTTTCTGTAGAAAGAGATCCTTGAAATGCGTCTGCAGAGCATTCAGGTCTCGAATACAAATGCTCATGCTTCTGTTCTAAAGTTCATTCCATTTAAGATGATGGTATTATAGTCAAGACTATAACTCTAGTAAACAAAATTTTCAAATATTTCTACAAGTTTCTCCCTATACTACTTTTAAAAATAAAGTCACACTTCAATAAAAATTACCTAAATAGCCCATAAATATATATTGATGAATCAAACTGTCAAACCTGGCTTCACTGATGGTAAGAAGGACTTAACTATCTGACACACTCACAGAAGGAGCCGAGGCAACCAAGTGAATCAACCATCCTCTCAAGTTGGTCTTACCTTGTGTGTGTGCTCCGTCGCTTCAGTCGTGTCCAACTCTTTGCGACCCTATGGACTACAGCCTGCCAGGCTCCTCTGTCCATGGGATTCTCCAGGCAATAATACTGGAGTGGGTTGCCCTGCCCTCCTCCAGGGCATCTTCCCAGCCCAGGGATTGAACCCACATCTTTTACATGTCTTGCATTGGTAGGCGGGTTCTTTACCATTAGTGCCACCTGGTCTTACCTCACCAGTTTAAAAACATGGCAACAGACACAATACCTTCAATGTTTAAGGCTGAGTCACAAAGTAAAATGAGCTTATTTTAAAAGAATAACAAGCCACTGGTACTACCCTGAGAGCTTAATAGCAATAGAGAAAATTGTTTACCAGTACCTTATCATGATAAGGCCCCAGCACAATCCATCCACAGAAGCAATAGCCTAAATAAATCATGGCTGCACAGCAGCAGAACCTGATGACATTGGGCAGTGCCGCCTGGAGGGTGAGAATGAGGAGCTGGAAAGTAAACGAGGTCATTAGAATCCCTTTGTCCTTCAAACAAAGCAGTGCAGTAACTTTGAAAGAGAAATACCAACAGCTTGGAGATCTGTGGAATTTCTTACATTGTATTTCTGAAAAAAACCAAAGTACCGGATAACTCCAAGCCACACAAGCATGGTAGAGGTTCCAAGAAGTATGCTACAGACATCATAACTTGTTAGACTCTAAAACACAGTGGAAAAAAATTATCAGTTATATAGCAGAAATTCATTGGGGCCAAAATTATTTATTGAGTAGCAAAGAGTTGGGCACCATTCTAGGTGCAAAGGACAAAGTAGCGAACAGACAAAATTCCCTGCCCTCATGAGGTTTACATTCTAGTGGCTGTAGAGAGAGATGACGGAAGTTAATGAGCGAAACCCTTCATACATGGACTGATGGTAAGTGGTGAGGGGAAATTCAGGGGAGGGGACAAAGGATTGCTGTGCACTGCATTTCAAAAGGGTGACCAGGGAAGGTCTCACTGAAAAGGTGGCATTTGAGCAAAGACATGAAGGGAGTGAGGGAGCAAACCAAGCAAGAATCTAGGGGAAGAGCTTTCCAGGCAGAGGGACCAGTATCAGCAGAGGCCCAAAAGCAGGAGGGCATCTGGCAAGACAGTGGGTCTGGCTAGAGAACGATAGGGGAGAGTAAGGAGTCACCGAGGTGAGGGAGCAGGTAGTTTAGAGTTTCACAAATATAATTTAACAACTTTGCCTTTTACTCTGAGTAGATGGTGGAGATTGAGAGCTCTGAACAGGAGTGCTGTAATCCAATGTTGGCTCTATGGTTGAGAGCAGACTGTGGAAGAGAGAGATGGCTACTGCAGATGAGAGCTGATGGTGCTTTGGACCAGGCTGGGAATAGTGGAGGTGACGAGGTGATTTCTGAAGGTAGACAAATAGGATTTTCTCTGGGATGAGATAAGGAGGAGAGGGAATTAGTAAAAAAAGAGGAGTCAAGGATGAATCTGTTTTTTTTCCTTGAACAACTGAAAAGAGCTGCCATTAACTGAAATTTGAAAGGCCACAGAGAAGTGAGTTTTGACTATGGAGGAGGAGTTGTTTTATTGTTCAGTCGCTCTGTCATGTCCAACTCTTTGCAACCCCATGGACTGCAGCACGCCAGGCTTCCCTGTCCATCACCAACTCCCAGAGTTTGTGCCAACTCATGTCCATTGAGACAATGATTGTTTTAGGTATGTGAAATTTGTGAAGCTGAGTAGACATTCAAGTGAAGATATGGAAGAAACAGTTGGATATTTGAGACTGGAGTTCAGGGAATAATTCCAAACTGGAGAAACAGATTTGAAAATCATTGAAAAATAGGTACTCTTTAAGGCAATAGGACAGGATAAGATCACAAAACAAAGGCAGAAAAACGAGGTGTTTAAGCATGGTGCTTTGCAGCTCTGTTACTTAAATAGCTTGGTGAAGTCGGAGGGAACAGCAAAGGGAAGTGAAGACCAGCCATGATTCAAGAGAAAGATTAGGTAAGTGACAGCCAGTGAAAAAAACTCATCAACAAAGAAAGTGCTTGCAGTGTTAAAAAGCTGCTAATGGGTCAAAATGAGGATAAATAACTGAATATTAGACACAGCAACAGTTACAGGTCATTGGAAAATACACTTTCTGTGCAGCCTGATTAGAAAAGATACAAGATAGACCTGGATGAACAGAGCCAGAAACAGTATTAAATACTCTTTTGAGGTCTTTTGCTATGTAAAGGAGAGCAGAGAAATGGGGAAGTAGCTGGAGAGAGAACAGGTTGAGATTTTGTCTTTTTAGAAAGGGAAAAAAAAAAAAAGAAAATACATGCTCATGGAAATGCCATGACAGAGAACAGGAAATTAAGGATGCATAAGAAACAGAGTAAGAATAGCTGGAGCCATGTTCTGGAAGAAGCAAGTAGGGACAGCATCTAATAGGCCCGTGGAGGAGTTGGCCCTGGATAGTAACCTAAATATTATATCCACAGTAAGAGAAAATGCCAAGTGTACGGGCATTGATGCTGATGGGTAAATAAATGAAGTGGGAAATTGTAGATTTCAATTCTGTTTATTATTTGTGAAACAGAGTGAGGTCATCAGCTGAAACAAAGGATGGAAAAGAGGTATTAAAATTTTCAAGCGAGAAAAAATATGAAATGATCAGCTAGGAGGCAGGGGGAATGCATGGTCTAGAAAAATGTAGAAAGACTGCTGGACACCCTTAAGGGCTCACTGAAGTTAATGGTAGGTGGGATTAGTAAAAATGAAGATTTGCTGCAAATCTCCCCCTACTTCTCTTAATTTGTTCCCTAAAGTTAAATATCTATTTCAATGACATATATTACCCTGGCATATGGAGACAGCTGCTCCATGGCTTCTAAACTCACTCTCTCTTTCTGAGGTACATGCACGGGCTGTCTCCCCAGCTCCCCTGCAGTCAGATGTGACTAAATTTTCTCCAGCAGGACTGGACAGAATGAAGGCTGCCATTCTGAGCCAAGGCATAAGACTGTAAGAGACCTACTACCTACCATACCAGGTTTTCCCTTCCATGGGCTGCAACCTGTTCATGAGACAATCCAGCATCAATCATGCAGTCTGGGTGAGCCTTCAATGGTCATCAGAGAAAAAGATGGGAGAAACTTAGATTCCTGAATGACTGTGTGGAGCTGAGTGACTTGCCAGGCTGGAAAACCCACCCTGACAATTACACGAGGGAGAAAGCAGCTCTTATCATATCTGAGCTATTGTATCTGAGATCTCTGCCCAGGAATCTGAACCAAAACAGGCTCCCCGTGTGGTTCATACTCATCCTTAATTGCAGTAGAGGACAGAAAAACATAAATCTGAACAAGATTAGTTTGAACAGTATTTCTTTTTTTTTTTTTTGCTTTGGGGGAGGGTTGACATACAAGCTGGATTAGTCCTAACTTAAAGTGGAAAACCTTGTAGTACATCAATGGTAACAGTAAGAAAATGGGAATATTCTCAATTTGAATGGACAAAGGAGTAACTGCAAGGACTCGAACAATAGTACTTTGGCCTCACTCCCTATCTCCTGCCCACAGTCCAACTCTTGCTATTGAAGATTCTGGCATTCCTTCTAAGAACAGCAAAAAAAATCTTTTACCTTAGTTATCTTGGTGTGTGTATGACTTTTAGTGTGTGCAAGAATTCATAGGCCCTAACCCCAGAGTTCACATTCAGTAGGTCTAACGTGGGGTATTTTATCAGATACCCAAATGACCCTGATTCAGAGGACTTAAATCACACTTTGAAAAACAGCCTAAAATATTTCCTGACTAGATTCTTACACATTACTGTTATTTCAGGTTTACTCAATATAATGTTTGAAAAAAATCTTGTACTCTGTGAATCCTTACATTTTGGAAAAACAAATGACAGTTAAGGCAAATCTGATACTAACAATGACATAAATAGGAAAAAATTTTACCTTAGCGTGAATTTCCATTTTCAGAATTGATCCAATGATGGTCAATATGTCACTAATAATAATCATAATATACCATCCATTGACAAATTCCATTTGATCAGAAACAGAAACTTCCTTCTTATAATGGAGGAGGAAAAAACTGACAAATTCCTTTAGGGAAAAGAGGGGAGGCATGGTGAATTTCTGTCAATCAAAATGACCAGTGCATTGCTAGAAAGCAGTGACTCCTACCTGCTGAAGCTGAAGTCCTCTCACCACAGATCGAACACACAGGATTAATGAAGCCAAGCATGTCAGAATAATGAAGACATCAAAGATCATCATGTAATGAGTGTTCTTCTGAACTGGAGGAAAGAAGGTTACCTGCTTATGTACTGGAACAGCAATGTGGTGACATTTACTTCTACTTTTTTTCCTCCATTTTTAGCCTCATTTAATAGCTGCATTGAATAATTTCAGTACAGATGTACAATACTTTATTTGTAAGGATGTTCAGGCTGTAATCTGGTTTCACTACTACAATCCATTCTCCAGGTCCTCTTTGTGCACAGGTTCAAGTGATTCTTTAGGTGGATGAATATCCAAAGATGGAATTGTTGGGTTAAAGCATATGCATCTTTCTAAAAATAGATCTAAGAAACTGCTCTGCAAAAATATCATGCCAGTTTACATACCTACACACATCACACATCTTCATCACTGGACATCAGTATTCATTAATTTGTACCAATAAAAGGAGCAAATGATGTGAAATGCCATTTTTATCATGTACCAAATGGCTGTTGAATGTATTCAAGTACCGTATCTTCCCCTTCCAACTTTTTTATGTGTTTTAATGCCTAAGAAAAATACTTCTCATTACTTTCCTAGAATTTCTGCTGGCTAGTCTTGCTTGTTATTTTCCCATATTTCTTCAGGACCAAAATGTCAAATTCCAATAACAATCTTACTGTTAATTTTTGGGGGGAATCTAGGGAGAATTTTCATGGTCATGTTAAATCACTTCATGAAAAACATAATGTGTCAAGTCTTTTTTTTTTTTCCATCCTTCAGAAACATTTTCAAGTTTTATATAGATCCTTCTTCATACTCATGCTTAGAATAATTTTAAAAATTCAAGTATTCTTTCCACAAAGATAACAAACAGAAAAAGCTCTGATACAGATTCTTCTGTTAGTATTTAAAGAAGGTTAAAAGTCCTCAAAACCATGTACCAAAGATCTTTAACTATCACCTGTCATCTTTTGATCTTAATACAGTTAGGGTTCCCACATATCTTACTTAAACATGCTTATCTAGGTATAAAATACTCATTAAGCATCAGGTGTGTTTTCACGTGCTGAGAATACAATGGTGAACAAGACAGATGGAGTCCCGGACCTTGTGGAACTTCTACTCCAGTGAGATAAGAGAAAAAAGTAAACAAGTAAATGAACAGAATACTGCCTGATAGGAGTACGTGATAGGAAGAAAGTAAATCCAAACAGCTACTAAGTGTATTTCCTACCTGGCATAGTTTCAAGCATTTTTGAAGATTTAACTCATTTGCACCTCACAGTAACCCCATGAGGTAGGTGTGATCATCCCCACTTTGCAGGCAAGAAAACTGAAGCCCAGAGGGGTCACACAACTTGCCTAAGATTCCATGGCCAGAAAGTGCAGAGTCAGTGTTCAAACCTTTGCAGTTTGTCTCCAGCATCCGTCACTCTGTCAGTGGTTCTTGGCATCTCTTTGGAACTTGTTAGAAATGAACATCCTCCTGCCTTACCCTAGCCCTAGTAAATCAGAAACTGCTTTCCTAAGCTCTCCAGGTAACACTAAAATTTGAGCACCACTGCTGAGGGAGCTTTGGGAGAGGGAATGGGGAGAAGAAAGGTTTGTTCATACTGCACCGTGAAGGAAGGCCTCACCAGAGGCCGTGGCTTTTAGCTGAGACTTGAATGACAAGGCAGAGCCACCCACACAGAGATTCTGGGAATCAGTCCTCCCAGCAGAAGCACAGCTAAGTGAAGAGCAGAGGGTGGCCGTCACATGCTCTCTTACAGAGCTTGTCTTACTTAACAAGTTGGGCTGCTCTCTGCTGATAGAAAGAACTCAAGACTATACTGTAATGAAGCAACCCATAATTTTGTCAAGAGGCATCTAAATGATATATGAAGGACTAAATCTACTTCAGAAAAACTTAAAATCCAAGAAACAAACATTTGAGAGACAGCTTATGTCCCAGGCACCTTCATATGCTCTCATTTTCCCTGTTCCCAAGTATGTGAAGTATTAAGATGTTTACAGATGACAAAACAGGCTTATGTTTCAAATAAACAATTTTGTGATTGAAATTTTATAATTGAAGTTTGTGAGTCCAGATCTTCATATATTTGAAGTTACCTATTAGTGAAAAGAATACTAAAATGAAGACATTTTATTTCATTTATTCATGCTATCTCATTACTATTTCTGAACTTTGTGAATCCATTAGTAGGGAACCCTAAAGTAATTATTATCCAAGTATGGTCTGAATAAGGGCTCACTGCACATTCCTAGGTCTCACCGCCAGACCTATTGACTGTCTTGTGTGAAGCTGGGAAAACTGCATCTTAGCAGGTACTTGGAATGGTGCTTCTGCTTACTAGAATCCAAGACCCTCTGACCTAATCATTAAAGTGAAGCACAATACACTATTACACACCACTACAAGGAACTAGGGAATGAGATCAATTCTTTCCAGTCGGTTTCGTCTAGTTCAGCTCCAAAATTCTCAGCGATACTCAGTTTATACTCGAGTTTGTGTCCATATTTCTAGGACTATACTCTGTGCTTATTTCATCTACTTTTTGACCTGGATAGAAGATAATTATAATGTGTGGGATATTTCAGGGTCAAATCCTACCTGAATTCTCCCTGGATAAAGACACCAAAATTCACTTCTGAGCCTTAGTTTCTTCATGTGTAAAAATAGGGATGCTACCTATCTCAAAGATATTTTAAAACACTGAAGTAAGCAAAGTGTAGCTCAAAGTACTTATGCAATAAACACTCTATAAATACTGGTTTGTGTAGATGTGATTTTTGTTGTTGTTGTTGGGGGAATTATAAGCACTTTTTTTTAGTAAGGACCACCCCACTCCAGTACTCTTGCCTGGAAAATCCCATGGACGGAGGAGCCTGGAAGGCTGCAGTCCATGGGGTCGCTTAGGGTCAGACACGACTGAGCGACTTCACTTTCACTTTTCACTTTCATGCATTGGAGAAGGCAATGACAACCCACTCCAGTGTTCTTGCCTGGAGAATCCCAGGGACGGGGGAGCCTGGTGGTCTGCCGTCTATGGGGTCGCACAGAGTCGGACATGACTGAAGTGACTTAGCAGCAGCAGCAGCAGCCAGTGAAGGCTCATGGAAAAGGCAAGAAAAACCATTTAAATTACTAATAACTTATGAATTACTTGGAACATTAGATAACTAAAATGAATTAGGGACTTGGACATGATTCAATTCTTTCGTTTGATGTTCCACATATCCTTGGGACCAGTAATTTAATAACCATTTAATATTATTTAATAACCATTTTGAAAACTAGTAAAATTTATTACTTACTGGATCCAGATACATGCCAGTCTTTACATTCTCTGATAGAGATGTCATTATCTAAACTTATCTTAATTCTTCCACTGTGGGCTTTGTTGTCAAAAGTTATCTGCGAAGAACAGGAAAAGGGTCAAAAACATACCTACTACTTTTAAAGTCAAGGTGCCGCTATGCATTAATTAGGAAACAATTCTCCCAAAGTTACAGGAAACTCAGACCCTCAACTCTCACCTGATGCTAACTCTGTTCAACCTCAGGAAGTTCCCTTTATTTCTCTGTGAGCTGAAAAAGTTGAGTTAGATCTTCCATAAAGAATGTTTAGTCTCTAAAATTCCTAAGTTTCTAGGACAGTATTCAAGCCCTGAACCACTTGTAAAACAAGAGAACTTCCCCCTCCTCTCATTCTAAGCACCTCTAGATGTCCTCCTGAGCAAGTACAAGCACGTTTGCCCCCTTCTTCCAGCAGAGCATTGGCTAGGGACAGATTTTTAATGTTGTTCTTACTAACACAGATGCTCATTATTTCCGTCTTGAAACATTTCAGGTGGAGCTTTTCCAATTTTCCTTCTAAGATTGGTTTTCTTTGTCATTCTGGAACCGTATGTACAATATTACAAAGGATGTGGTCACAGGGAACCAACAGTATGTCTGGCTTCAATGATAACTGTGTGGGGACACCAGGCACCAATAGGACAAAGCCACGCCAGGACACCTGTCATAGCTCTCCCACCGTCTCCCCTTCAAGCTCCCCCCACCTTCTCCTTGCAGACACCTGGACGGCAAACTAAGGAAATTAGTCTGGTTTGGGGGTTTTGCCTTCATTTTTGGTGCCTCTTCTCTCAAGTCCTAAAGTAAAAGGAAAGTCCTTTTCAAGTCTGCCATTTGCGGTGTTAGTCATTCAGTTGTGCCTGACTCTTTGTGACCCCATCGACTGTAGCCTGTCAGGCTCCTCTGTCCATAGGATTCTCTAGGCAAAAATTCTGGAGTGGGTTGCCATTCCCTTCTCCATGGGACCTTCCAGGCCCAGGGATCAAACTTGGGACTCCTACATTGCAGGTGGATTCTTTTAGATGAGTTTAATTGAAAATCTTCATGTGGTGTAATTGGATACCACTTCAGACAAAAGATTACAAATAAACTTAGTAAGTCTAGTTACTCTGTTTCCACTCATGTTAGACTATAAGTTTCTTCCCATGACAAACAACCAAGGATATTGATAATGTATGCTCATCTTTATCATTGCGGAGACCCAGCCTCACACAAGAAGATGCTCAGTACTATTTGAATGAGTCAGAAATCTTTGCCAAGAATAAACCATGCTTTGCCCACACAAAGAGCCTCAGGGTCTTTCAAATAGTAGGTGCTCATTAAATATCTAATAAACTCTGACTTAATGTCAATCACGTCTAAGCAAGGTTTAGAAGAAACTGAATTCTTTAAATGAAAAAGAAAAAATATACTGAGTGTAACTAATAACAGATTAGATAATACAGGAAAAAAGATTAGTGATTTGAAGTCACAGCAGTAAAACTATTCAAAGTGAAACACAGAGAAAATATTAGAAAATTAAATCAAAGAAAGAGGACAACTTCAAGTGCCCAAATACACATATTATTGAAATCTCTGAAAAGTAGGGGGAAGGAGATAGAAAAATATTTGACAAAATAACACTGAGTAAATGTCAAACGTAATAAAAACTATAAACCCACAGATCCAAGATATTCAATGAACCCCAAATACAAGAAACATGAAGAAAACTACATAAAGGTATATCAGAATCAAACCACTAAAACCAGAAATGAAGAGAAAATTTTAAAAGCATCCAGAGGGGGGAAATACATCCCATACAGAAGAACAAAGATGAAGAAGACAGCAGATTTCTCATCAGAAACAATATAAACAAAAGAGCAAAATCTTTAAAGTTCCAGGGTAAAAACAGCCAGGCTAGAAGTCTATACCTTGTGAAACTACTTTTAAAAAACGAAGGTGAAATACTTTTACAGACATACAGACGCGAAAAGAACTTATTACTAGCAGATCTGCATTGTAAGAAATATTAAAGGAAGCCCTTTATGCAAAGGAAAACCATGCCAAGTGGTTTTTATGTTATACATGTAACTGGCACACCATCACTTGAAAGTAGGCTGTAATAAGTTAAATATGTGTACTATGGGGTCGCACAGAGTCGGACATGACTGAAGCAACTTAGCAGCAGCAGCAGCAGCATAAACCATAAAATAACACAACAAAGAGTTATAGCTAATAAGCTAACATATGAGATAGACTGGAATCCTGAAAAAACAGTTAATCCAAAAGAAGGCAGAAAAAGAAAGAAACCATATTAATAATTTCATGCAATTTAAATGATATAAGCACCTTAATTAAAAGGTAGAGATTGTTAGGTTGGATTAAAAAAGCAAGACTCAACTATATGCTGTGTAACAAGAAACCTACTTTAAATATAAGATACAAATAATTTAAAAGGATGAAAAAAAGATATGCCATGCTAACACTAGTTATAAGAAAGCTGGAATGGTTATATTAACATCAAAGTAAATTTTAGAGCAAAAAATATGATAAGGGTTAAAAAGTGCCATTTCACAATGATAAAAAAGTCAGTTCAAGTGAACACAAAAAACCCTAGATGTCTATACACTTAATAAAGAGCTTCAAAATACAAGTTGCAAGAATTTATCAAACTACTATGAATGAATGACAATGCACTACTTTTATATTATGAACCCAACTGGGCACACACAAGACAACCTTAATAAATAGCTGTTGCATCAAACATCTACCACACACCAGAGAATTTGGTAGGTCCTTCATATGTGCTATATTTTATCTTCACAACAATTTTGTCAGGTAGGTGGGCATTAATTTGGTTTCACAAATGAGAAAACTGAGGCTCATGCCAATTAAATAATTTGCCTAAAATTACATAGCTACTAACTGGTAAGCTGGCATTAAAATCTAGATTTGTCTGACTCCAACTACTTTGGCCACCTCATCTGAAGAGTTGACTCACTGGAAAAGACTCTGATGCTGGGAGGGATTGGGGGCAGGAGGAGAAGGGGACAACAGAGGATGAGATGGCTGGATGGCATCACCGACTTGATGGACATGAGTTTGAGTAAACTCCAGGAGTTGGTGATGGACAGGAAGGCCTGGCGTGCTGCAATTCATGGGGTCACAAAGAGTCAGACAAGACTGAGCGACTGAACTGAACTGAACTGAAAGTCCTTGTATGTTACATCAGGGATATACTGCCACAGTTCGTGTTTATGGCAAAAGTCGCACTAATGGTTTTTATTATCAAATTACCTGATAGGATATAGTTTCCACCACAGTTCTATGAGATGTACTGTTAAATACACAATGAACAGACATAGCTGGGGATAATTCTCCAAGAATGGCAAAATTATAACATCTGCATGTGGCTAAAGGCCAAGATGCTTTTACATTGTAATGTGTCATGGGAAAAGATCTACATTTCACTAGTGTTTTGCTTGCTCATTCGACAAATATGAGTCACCTACTATATTTTCTGAGAGATGAAAAGATAAAACGGTTCCTGCCTTCAGGGAACTTTCATTCTAGTGGAGCTGATGATAAACATCTAGAAAAACTTAAAGGAGAAGGTGCTAAGACATACAATACAAAACAAAAACAAAATCTAGGGCTTCAGAGCACAGAATGTATTTCTAACTGAGAAATCACAAAGAGGTCCATGAAGAAGGTTTCAGTTGACCAAAGCCTTAAAAGATTATACGACTTTAAAAAAAGTATCATTTCTCTATAAGAGAGAGGCAGACAGACAGACACAGAGAGAGAAGACTGTGGATAACAGCTCAATTTTTTAAAAATCATGTAATTTTAAAAACTCATAACTTGCTGGTTACTATTAGAATCAAAATGTGTAGCCCAAATACAGTCTTACAGAATTAGTGCTTTTTCTTATTAAACAATATGCATAATTATTATATTATACTACATCCTAAAATATTTTTAATCTCAATTTCTGAAATCTTGACTTCTAACAGCCAATTAGTTGAGTATCATGGACATAACTCTTGACACAAACTGCTACTGTAGTACTAGAAATCTGGACCATATGAAGGCAAGCTGTTATCAAATGCTGTCCTGCATATGCCTCTCAGCATTGCGTTACTGACTCTGATCCCTGTGAGGTGATGAACCAGCATGAGAGGCATCTTGTGCTTCACAGAGAGCATCAAAGCTCCATCTGCAACTGGAATACAGAGAAGAGGAAACTAACCAGAACTTTCAGAGGCAGCATGCAGGAGGCACTGTGAGCTATAACTTCCATAGCTGCAAGCATCTTCAGTGAGGAAACTCAGCAGCAAGAACCCTTGGCAATTGTAAGCAGATTGCTACCGACTGCTGAGAGCTAACCATACAAACCTACAAACCTCTGTTCTTTTTGTATTTGCCAGGTGCTGTTCTTGGTCCTGAAGACTCAGCAGTGACCAAGACAAGGTCCCTGCCCTCAGAGAACTTACACTGAAGTACAGAAGACCGATGGTTAACAACTAAACAAGTGGGTACAAGAGTCCCTCCCCTTTATCCAAGATCCCCCACAGATGCCTGAAATCACAGATAATACCAAACTTCATATATAATATTTTTCCTCTACATACACACCTTTGATCAAGTTTATAAATTAGGCACAAGAGAGTAAAAACAATAATAATTTTTAAAAGTGGGTTTCCCTGGTGGCACAGTGGTAAAGAATCCACCTGCAATGCAGGAGACGCAGGTTCCATCCCAGGGTTGGGGAGATCCCCTGGAGGAGGAAATGGCAACCCACTCCAGTATTCTTGCCTGGGAAATCCATGGACAGAGGAGCCTACAGTCCATGGGGTCACAAAAGAGTCAGACATGACTTAGCGACTAAATAACAGTAATAAAATAGGAAAATTATAACATATACTATAATAAAAGTTACATGAATGTGGTCTCTCTAAGTATCTTGTACAAATTAAATGCCTTTTTCCATCTTAACTACACACTTATCACACTGTGGCCATAATTTTTGCAGTTTGAGCTGCAACAGTAAAACTAGCATGGATTTCTTTTTCCTTCTTCACAATGTCACCTCTAGATTTCTTCTTGTAGCTTAAGCAATGTCAACATACAACTGGTTTTCTGTCTTCATTAAGTTAAGAGCTTTCAGTTTTTCACCTAAAGAAATACTTTGGCATATTGGAATCACCAACTTTGGGGCCATTCTTAAGTAAAATAAAGCTTATTTGAACACAAGTACTGTGATATGTAGATAACTGAGAGGGTTATTGAGTGACTAATGGATGGTATACACTGGACCAAAGGATGATTCATACTGAGGAAGGTCAGAAAGTTTTCATTATGCTACTCAGAATGACATGCAGTTTAAAATACATGAATGGTTTATTTCTGGAATTTTCCACTTAATATTTTCAGACAGAGGTTGACCATGGTAACTAAAATCTCGGAAAGTGAAAATGCAGTTAAGAAAGGACTAACAGAGCTAGCTGAACCAATGTCTCCTCTGTGCATATCCAATTATGACAAGAACACCCTATACGTTTGATCAACCCTCAACACAAGTAGATGGAACACATAACTAGATAAAAGCATTTTTCTCCAGACAGGAATCAAATTAGCCCAGCCCACACTCACAGTCAGAGTAAAGTCGTAACAGTCCGGGAGCTCATGATGACGAAGAGTCTGCAGGTTAATGGCCTTCAGTTTAAACTGCAGCTCCACTGTTATGAGTCTGGAAAACAGGAGACTTTAGTGCAGTAACAACACGTACACAAACAGGAGTTACCTCCCACCTGCTTCCCTCACCTGTGAAAGTCCAGTGTTAAGTTGAGTTTATTTTCTTCTAGTGTTCCAATGTGAAAAGGTTCATTCGGTTCCACAAATAAACATTCTGCCATAGAAAGGAACAAAACATAATATAGCACCTGAAATAAACACAGAAAATGGCATCCTGAAAGGATCATATAATGAAAACTGGCTATTCAGATTCTGGTATTTTTGTGAATCAAATATTTTTAAATCTAAACATCCATACCACATGGTTACAATGACTTTTATTTGTTTATAAGATGTGACTGTAACATTTCTTGAGTGGATGGAGGTAGAGAAAGATCTGAACTCTATTTCACTAATCTTGTATAAGGCTATCTTCCTTTCTGTCTTTTTCAGCCTAAATTTTGAGGCCCCTCTCCCTTTTTGTATCCTACGCATACATTTGAAGCCCCTAGAGTGTCTAAGATAAAATTTTCTATGTTTAAAGTATCTATTTTTAAAAAATATTATGTGTTGACAATTTTCCCTCAATAAACACTTTAAAAAAAAAGGGAAGACACCATCTTAGAAGGTTTTTATTTTAAAGGTTTTAAAGGTCAGTACTATAATCCTTTATTATTTTTCTCAAAGAAAAAGTCCCAGCAGCGACTGTTAAAAGTACTTACTTTTTAACTCAATGACCTAAGCTAATGTTTTAGGTATAAATTGTAAATAGAACTTTGCTAACAGGAATAAGCTATGCTATTCTAAATTCTGGTTCTCACTGGTGGTGGTTTAGTTGCTAAGTTGTGCCTGATTCTTTGAGACTCCATGGACTGTAGCCCGCCAGGCTCCTCTGTTCATGGGATTTCCCAGGCAAGAATACTGGAGTGGGTTGCTATTTCCTTCTCCAGGGAATCTTCCTGACCTAGGAATTGAACTCAGGTCTCCTGAAGGCATATCTCTAACCAACTGAGCTACGAGGGAATCTCATTACTCCTCAACTTACCCCCCAAAGATACTGGATAGTGAAGTACTATTGAGGGGAGAAAGTTCTATATATTCAAGAATTTGCAAACATTTGTTTTATAAGGGCAATATCTATTAAACTGGCTTATTCAGAAGAGAGGTTGTGGAATAAAATGGCTAAGAGCACAGCCTGGGTCAAATTTCAGCACTATCTCTTACTAGGTCCACCTTGAGCAGATTACTAAACCTTCTGAGCCACACTTTAGTCTTCTGTAAAATGAGGATAATAGTAAACTTGTCTTGTTGATTTTTTGTTTGTTGGTTTGGTTAAGAATCATGAGGTATAGTGAAGTACCTGGCATAACTGATACAGTTCTTACTATGACCTAATAGCACAGGCCAAATCAATATTTTCAGAGATGAAATTACTGCCTTTAAATCAAGGAGTTAAAAATGGAAGTTCTAGCTTATAGAAGAATATCACCAGTTTCAACTTCTGGGTCAATGTCAAAGGTATCGTTTCCAGGATAGATGTTTCCTTGCTTGTAGAAGTGCCAACAGACTGCCATGGCCGACTGCTCCATGCCCTTGTTCTCAAATGCATGATTCCCAACTGAGACGTTGCATAGCTGCAAATACTTCAACCAAAAAGAGAAACAGAAAATGAGAGCACCCAGCCAGGCAGAAGTGAAGCCATGATTCCCCTCCCTCCCTGCCTTTGAAACGGTAGGTTCCCACCTCCTGTCCAGGTGGAGACTGGAAAGTAATTGACATGCTACTGTGCACTGGGATGGCAGAGGGCAAAGAGCACTTGTGAATTAGAGTTTTGGGTTCAAGTCTCATTTCTGTGGTTGTGAGCAAGTCACAAACTTTATCAGCCTCTGCTTTCTTACCTGCAAAATTAAAGGCTGAATTTAACCTTAAATAACATTTCAAGTTCTTTCCTCCTTTAAAGAACTATGTTTAGGAAGTGACTTTTACATTTAATGTGAATACAAACTTTATCTTTGAACTATTTTCTATAGTCAAGAGTTCTGCTTTACTATAATATAGGAAGTGGGATAAAACTGTTCCAGACTAACCAGCAAAGCTTTGTCTAAAGATAATTTTTTTTTAATCTTTATCTTTGCAAGAGTACAGTTTAGTCACTTTTAAGCGATATTCCCCTACTGAAAGTCCTCCCATGATTTCCTGTGTCTCAGAATAAACTTAAAAGCTCTTTGCCTGGAAAGCCCTACCTCTGGCTCTTCCCTCACTCCTTTGCACACTTGCCTTAAACATACTAAATGTTTTCCAGCCTCCAGGGCCTTTGCTGTTGCCACTCCTTTAGTCTGAAATATTCTTCTTCAGACTTCAAATCCCCAGAGAGGCCTTTTCTGACCATCTTGAGACCACTGTTCATGTTTTATGCCACCTAATTTTTTTTCATAGCAGTCATCACTGTTGGAGGTCAAATTATCTTGCTAAATTTGTTTAAAATCCATCTCTTCCATTAGAATCTAAGTTCCACAGGGCAAGGAATTTATCAAGCCCACTGCACTAACCTGAGCACTTAGAACCAGGTAAGCAGATAGGCTGGGCAGGGGGTGGGTCCCTGGAGAAAGAGAATGTGAGACTTTGTCGTAAGAGAAGCCATTTTTGGCCTCAGCCTTTTTGGATCAAATGCTGGTTCTTAAACAGGTCTCAGTAATTAATAATGTTAAGGGAACAAATGAATGTACAAACAAATGACTATTATCAGACAAGAAAAGTAACAACAGCATAGATAACACATCCATTGTAAAGATTCCCAGTTCTGTTTCAGTGGTAAAGCTTAGCCCGTAACACTTAACCTTTTCTGACCCTCATGACTTCAGTCAACTAAAACTTGGACTCTTGTCGACTGCCCAAGCCCCTTCAGAAATATGCAGGTGCCTTAACTTAAAAGTTTCCCAATTTTACTGTCCCAGGAGACACTGCTTTGAGAAAGATCCCTGGTGATCTCCTTATTTGCTGCAAATAATTAATCCTTCCTTCTGATATTTGGCTTGGTTGGTTCTTTTGGCTTGACATCCACCAAGAGGCAAACCCAGCTTTCAGGTAAGAGTACACAGAGTAGATGCTCAAATATTTGTCAAGTTAATGGTGAGGTGAAAAACTATTATAACATGATAGAGGATCTCATCCACTAGAGCTCATCTACATACAGTAAGATGGTAAACTGCTAGGATAGGATTTGTTACGGCACCAACATTTCTGCTAGCACTGGGACTGGGAAAATGCGCCAGCAATCTACAGTAATATAACTAAGGTGTATAAATCATTAAATAGTATTATGTCCTGCATCTAGAGGAAACAGTATAATGCTAGACATATTTAGTTTTGAGATATTTCCCATACAAGGAAATAAGTGCCTTAAGTCTTTCTAAAGCTACTCAGAGTCCAATGGGTAGTTTTATATTGGGGCATGGGGGAGTAAGAGAACTACATTGAATGAAAAAAGAAGTAAAAGATATTGAATGTGGTAAGGTACCACGGAGACCAATATGCCTGAAATGTGAGATACCTCCTGCCTGTAACAGGAGGTAAAGCCAGAAAGGCAGGCAGGGGTCACACCTGTATGGGCCCCTGTAGCCCTTCTGAGTGCCCACTCCCTGTGAAGCAGTCCAGACAGGAATTACTTAAAGATCTGAACCTCCTATCATAGAAACTTGTGTCTTAAACCTTATAAGATCTTGAAACACAAAAGATCCAAGCTGTAGGCCTTCAGGTACACAGTATTTTTATAAGTGATTCTTCAGCCAGACTTCCTGTCTTAATAAGGCTCCTTGTGGAGTCTGAGGGCTTCCCAGGCGCTAGCAGTAAAGAGCCTGCCTGCCAATGTAAGAGACTGAGGTTCGATCCTTAGGTTGGGAAGATCCCCTGGAGGAGGAAATGAAAACCCACTCCAGGATTGCTGCCTGGAGAATCCCATGGACAGAGGAGCTGGTGGGCTACTGTCTATAGGGTCACAAAGAGTTGGATATGACTGAAGTGACTTAGCATGTGAGGTCTGAGCACCTGCAGAGCTGGATGGTGTAGACAAAGAGTGTTGCTGCCATGCCCATAAACACCAAGTGTTGCCAGCCATCAAGCCTTCAGCCACTATAGTGGCACTGAGGGTATGCCCTGAGGGGAATTCAGGATGGAGGAAAACAGGATACTTGCCCTGGATGGCTAAGATGTATGTCAAAGGAATAACTGCCATTGGCCAGATTCATCTTCCCAGAAAATCATTAACTTGAGATATCTGTTTTTTTGTGATTAGCAGTAATCTTTTGATGTTCCACTACATGGTTTTTATTTTGTTTTCTGCAAAAACCCTCTTTGGAATAGTCTCTCAGAACTATCTGAGAGGCTGCCTTCCTGGGCTATAGTCCTCAGTGATGTCCTTGAATAAAACATAATTCTCAACTTTTAGGTTATGCTTTTTTTTCCAGTCAACAATGGCCAGGGGCAAGTAGCAGAACTGTGGCCAGCTAAAGGGCCAATCTGGAGCCTGAGTCAGAAGACTGTGGGAGCGGAAGGTGGTATGGGGCTATCACTGAAAGGCAGGTGACCAGTAGGCCTGACTAATGGGGCACCTAAGTGGCTATGACTTGTGACGGGCTCTAATGAGGCTGGCATCTGTCCCCACTTGCCTCTGCAGCTCCACCTTGAAAGAACTAGTTTTTCACACGGCTTCATGGGTCCTAGGGTATCCTTTGGGAGACTATATAAAAATACATCAAAATCCTTAGCTGAGAAATGTGGCACCCCAAGTAAAGCAGACTAAACAGCTTGTTCCTTGATTACAGATGCATTTTTTTTTGTGGTCTCCCTGTGATTACTTGATCCAAATACATGAATCTTTTGAGCTCATTCATGCATTCACAAACATTTGTGACTGGTATGTATCTCCATCTTCATGGAATAAATATATTAATATGTAGCACTAAACAATTATAAAATGAGGAATACCATGCAGTCAAATCTGTGATTTCAGGTGAATCATTTAGAATAAACTGCCAAGAAGTGGAGGACAGGTGGGAGGGGAAAGAGGGTAACCAACTAGAAGTAGGGATTTATAGACTGTGTTTGAGCTGCAAAAGTAAGTGGTCCCAAGATCCTGAGACCTTTAAATGTAAGCAACTGATCAGAAAGAGAAGCAGCTCTGAGAAGTAGGTGGGAAGAGAATATGCATCTGCTTTTAACAGAGTGAGTCTGAGGTGCTTGTGAGCTCTCTTCACACAACAGTGAGAGCCACTGTTTTGGAAACATCTGTCTTGGCGATGGGTGACAGTGGGGGAAATTCTGCAGGAAAAGGACAGACCTTTGAGGACTGCCTGCCATAAGTTAAGAGGCAGCTCAAAGAAGGAACCCAGTAAAGACAACCCAAACATGATTGATAAAAGCCAGGATACAGTATTAAAATAACTAGGTCTTTGACATTCCAATATATAAATAGACATACTAAACAAGAGTGATGCTGTTACAGCCAGTGTTAAATCAGGATAAGCCCTAGAGATAATTCAGTTAGATGACATTTTAGGGCTCCACTCTTCAGGAAAACTAGTCATGGAAATAACTCTAAGGGCTGAGAAGCTACTGTCTTACCTGTCAGTTCTTGGTGACTATCACCTCAACTATCAAGGTATTTCCTTACAGCAGACAAAGATGTTTCTTTCATATCCGTCCATGTTTTCCCTATTCACTTCTCTGGAATCATGTAAAATAACTGACTTTATTAACCACAAAAACTTTATTCACTAATATTGTGATTAAGATACTTTTTTACCTTCAGTTTAAAATGCATGATAGTGCTTGGAAGATGGTAGGGAGTCACAAGCTCCAAATGGGGTAAACTCTACCCCAAATAGTATTTACCTATTTACTAGCACAAGGAATCTACCTACATGCAATTCTATAAAGAAAAAAGAAATCTGATAAACAGAACTGCCTGAATGCCAAATACTATATACAAGACTGCTTTTAACCTTAATAATAAAGGTAAAAATGTTTTAGGAAGAATTTATTGAACTGTTTATCTCTTGCCTCTACCCACCCCTCCTGTCAAAAAGAAATTACTAATTTACTTCAGAGTAATTTAGATAAACTCAGTAATCTTAAAACAAGAATCTCAAAACTTAGTATCTACAGAATTTTACTACTATTTGACCTTACAAACTGTAGGACATAATTCTATTTAACAACGCATGTAGCTTACTTCTATTATTATAGATTTCTGGACAATTTCTGTAATCTGAATGGTATCAGAAAGCCTTAGTGTCACAAATATGTATTTTTTTCCCATAGTTTGTCTCTGAGAAAATGAAAAGCCCTAATTACACTATAACAATTTTTGAAGAAGAGTTATAATTTTTATATATACTGCAGTGAGTACTGCAGAAATGTTGTCTGCAGTACTAACTCAGGTTGGAAATACTGACTTCAAGAAAGCTGCCAAAGATTCCTACAAAACAGGAGACTTTTGGACTTGAGAAAGTACTGTTTGTAGCAAAAACGAATTGATTAGAAACTCAGAGTAGAAATTTGACCCACATGTATGAAAAACAAGCTTCCTTTTCGAAGCAGTTAATCAATGTTACAATAAAACCATTGCCTTATGTGACATAAAGGCCTTTCTTATTTTTTAAATGAATTTCAGGTCTTGGTTACTCTACACATTATTCAAGGTTAATAATCTCATTATTTTTTAAGGGTCCCTGAACATATAAACTCTGAAAACTTAATGACTACTTACAACCAAGGTCATGGTTAATAATTTTAAATCTTTGAAGTTCTTATGTCAAGCCCCAGATCCGACTCTTTTAATTAAGTCTTTAAAGTTTCTGTCTCTCTGTTACTAAACAAAAGCTCTTCTCAACTTACAGTTTTGTAAAAGTTTGTTGGCAAAGTTAAAAAAAATTAATGGTTTCATACATGATATTTATAATTCCATTAAAAAATGCTTACCCTTGTACCCCTGAATGTCAGCTTCTATTTTGCACATTGCTAACAATTCTCCAGTCTAATATTTCTCCAAAGTAAAGAATGCATGTGCCTGACTTACCTGGTTCACTGCAAAGACGATCTGATCATACACATCTCTTTGCGTATACACTGCATATGTGTCATCCATTCTGTCTATATATCCTTTTAGGAAGAGGTGCTTGAATGCTATAGTGTTCTCTTCCTTGAAAGCTACCACCATCTGGTTACTCAAGCCAAAAAAGATCAGCTTAAAAGAAAGAAAAAGAGGGTGAAACAGCAATGAAATAAAGGTCTCCACTAAATGATTAATTCATCTATTCAAGATTCAATACCTAATTAATTCCTAATATATTCTATAGAAATTAAACATTTGGCAGTTGGGAACTAATTTGTCCTTACAGATAAGGTGGGTTTCTAGTTTTAAACTAAAATAAACTGACTTTGCATACTTTCAACATTTATTTTCATGTACGATCTCACTTATGACATTGTCCCCACCAATAAAACTTTAGGAGCTCTGACAAGTCCTTTAGGAGCTCTGACAAGTCCTTTAGGAGTTCTTTAGCTCAGAGGAGCAAGATAACTTTGACTAAGGAAGTTGGAAGGTTTCCTAAGGGAAGAAAGAATAATAGAAGCCCTGTAGTAAGTGCATAACTTGGGGCAGGGGACATTTGAGGAGTGTGTGGAGAAAGCTAAGAAGGTCGAGTTGAACTTAGCACTTTGAGGGGGACACTGAGGACACCAGCATAAGTCAATTAGAGAAACAGTGAGGAAAAATGTGAGCAGAAACACTGAAGTCAGATGGTGCAGGAGCTTGAAGGGCAAGTAGAAGATTTCAAAATGAATTCTTCAGGACATCAGGAAGGCTTGAAGCAGGTGTACAATAAAAGAAATTATAAGAAGAAGAAATATATAAGTTTAAGCTCTTCTTAAACAAATATATAAGAAGAAATATATAAGTTTAAGTCTTATAATTAAACTATATTTCTAGGACTAATTACCAAAACTGTGACAACGAGACCAAAAATAAAAATATTCTTTCAACTCATCTCTAAATCTAAGTATATTAACATATATTCCAATGCCTTTGACTGTGTGGATCACAATAAACTGTGGACAATTCTGAAAGAGATGGGAATACCAGACCACCTGACCTGCCTCTTGAGAAACCTATATGCAGGTCAGGAAGCAACAGTTAGAACTGGACATGGAACAACAGACTGGTTCCAAATAGGAAAAGGAGTACGTCAAGGCTGTATATTGTCACCCTGCTTATTTAACTTCTATGCAGAGTACATCATGAGAAATGCTGGGCTGGAAGAAGCACAAGCTGGAATCAAGATTGCTGGGAGAAATATCAATAACCTCAGATATGCAGATGACACCACCCTTATGGCAGAAAGTGAAGAGGAACTAAAAAGCCTCTTGATGAGACTGAAAGAGGAGAGTGAAAAAGTTGGCTTAAAGCTCAACATTCAGAAAACGAAGATCATGGCATCTGGTCCCATCACTTCATGGGAAATAGATGGGGAAACAGTGGAAACAGTGGCTGACTTTATTTTTTGGGGCTCCAAAATCACTGCAGATGGTAATTGCAGCCATGAAATTCAAAGACGCTTACTCCTTGGAAGGAAAATTATGACCAACCTAGATAGCATATTCAAAAGCAGAGACATTACTTTGTCAACAAAGGTCCATCTAGTCAAGGCTATGGTTTTTCCAGTGATCATGTATGGATGTGAGAGTTGGACTATAAAGAAAGCTGAGCGCCTAAGAATTGATGCCTCTGAACTGTGGTGTTGGAGAAGACTCTTGAGAGTCCGTTGGACTGCAAGGAGATCCAACCAGTCCATTCTGAAGGAGATCGGTCCTGGGTGTTCTTTGGAAGGAATGATGCTAAAGCTGAAACTCCAGTACTTTGGCCACCTGATGCGAAGAGTTGACTCATTGGAAAAGACTCTGATGCTGGGAGGGATTGGGGGCAGGAGGAGAAGGGGACGACAGAGGATGAGATGGCTGGATGGCATCACCGACTCGATGGACGTGAGTTTGAGTGAACTCCGGGACGGGAGGTGGTGATGGACAGGGAGGGCTGGCGTGCTGCGATTCACGGGGTCGCAGAGTCAGACACGACTGAGCGACTGAATTGAACTGATACAGGCTTCCCCTCTGACTTATCGGAAACAACATAGAGAAACACTTTCACTATTGGGACATACATTATCACTTGGAAATTAAGAATTTCAATTCCAACTTGCCAAGTATATTGGGAATCAAACAACCATTTTTATGTTGATAATTAGAAAGAGCACGTGTCTCTAAAGTATTAATTCTGCCACTGGCCGTACTAGTCAGTACTCGTCATGTGGCATTCAAAAAACTTTATAAATATCAGCTCCTCATTCTGTAAACTGAAGGAGTCCAGTATTTATCCAATAGAAGTATTGCTGAAATTAAACAAAATAATGTCTTGGAACAAGATAATCACTCAAATGTCAGTTTCCTTTACACAACATCTAGCATCAGAAAGAAACTTAGGCAAGAATCTCATCAACTTCAGTGAATGGAGAAAGTAACATCAACATATATACACTATCATGTGTAAAACAGATAGCTGGTGAGAAGTATACAACACAGGGTGTTTTCAGTCTGGCACTCTGATGACCTAGAGGGAAGAGAGGGGAGGGAGGTTTAAGAGGGAGAGTATATAATTACGGTTCATCTGCATTGCTGTATGGCAGAAACCACCACAAAATTGTAAAGCAATTATCCTCCAGTTAAAAAATAAATAAATAAAAGAATTTCACCAACTTCATATGATTGTCAGCTTCTAACAATCGAGAAGAACTTGTGCTCAATAATCAGCTAAAATGCGTGATTTCAGAGTTAAAAAAATTCTCCTTAATCCAGTCATTTATTTACGTATGCATTTTTCACCAAATTAAGAAAAAATATAAAGTAAAAAATAATAATAATTTTAAAAAAAGAAAAAATAAACCTGTCACCTATTTTTTCCTATTGAAATATGCTTTTATTTTTGCTCTTTTGCTTTAAACAAGAGATAATTACTCTCACTAGCAGGAACATACCTTCACAAGAGTAAATTATAAATATATATGAAGAATCACAAAACATAATTTCCCCCCAAAATGTTAAGAGAAGCCAAGGAAATGAGATTCAACATCTCCTAAAATGAAGTCTCATATTTCACTACCTATGTTACTCCTTTTAATCAGCTCCACACTGTTCTACTTCAGGGCTCTCACGATCACAGGGATGTGAGAATCCAAATAATTATGAAGAGAGAGAAATTTTCAGGCAACTAACTAGGAAAAAAAAGAATTCTCTACTTGGGCAACAGCTAGCTTCCAAAGTTGATTCAGAAACCTTCAGCTAAACTTCTTGACTGGAAGCAAAATATTAAAATTTTCTTTTCCTGAAATCTAGTTACACTATGTGAGTAAAATTACAATTTAATGAAAGATGAAAAGAAACAAGTTAGGGGAAAAAAGTCTTCTTTCACAAATATGGAAGAGAGAAGATTTAAGATTGTGTATCTCCTAATTTATTGTTATGAGGCATATAGTTAAAAAGTTATTTAAAAACAAAAGAAAACACATAGTCATCTTTGTTAGTAAAAGAAGACTTTGCTAAACTCATGATCTGAGGTGCCTACCTGTATAGTCACCATTGCAATTTTTAGAATTTGTATGGCAAGTTTCCAGGGTTTTCTACCTCGAGCCCAGAACTTCTCACAAGGATTCATGAAAAAAAATTTGAGTTTTCGTCTCATCTGGTCTTCTAACAGAAGTTCCTCAGAGGGAGATGTATGCTGGTTAAAAGTGCAGCGATTTTCCTCTTCATGAGAGCTGCAGCTCCTTACAGCAGCCTCAGGATTTGCCATTTCTAGGAGGAAAAACAAAAAACAGAACTGTAAGTAAAGCAACATCTATGTTCTTTGTTTTTGCAGGATGGTTGATGGAGTCCAAAGAAAAGATGTGCTTTCAAATAAGCGCCATTGTTTTAAACTGCACCTTCGAAAATCAAGGAACAGGACAGAAAGCCGAGAAGTAAACCCTATGGTCAATTAATCCACCACAAGGAGGCAAGATTATACAATGGAGAAAATACAGTCTCTTTAATAAGCGGTGCTGGGAAAACTGGATAGCTACCTGTAAAAGAATGATCTTAGAACATTCTCTAACGCGATATACAAAAATTAACTAAATGGACTGAAGACCTAAAGATAAGACTGCTGCTGCTGCTAAGTCACTTCAGTCGTGTCCGACTCAGCACGACCCCATAGACGGCAGCCCACCAGGCTCCCCGTCCCTGGGATTCTCCAGGCAAGAGTACTGGAGTGGGGTGCCACTGCCTTCTCCGAAAAGTAAGATTGGATACTATTAAACTCTTAGAGGAAAACATAGGCAGAATACTCTTTGACATAAATCACTACAGTATCTTTTTTGATCTGTCTCTGAGAGTAACGGAAATAAAAACGAAAATAAACATATGAGACCTAATTAAACTCAAAAGCTTTTGCACAGCAAAGTAAACCACAAACAAAATGAAAAGACAACCCACGGACAAATATTAAAAATATATAGGAGAAAATATTCGCAAATGATGTGACTGACAAGGGATTAGTCTCCAAAATTTATAAGCAGCTCATGTGGCTCAATATAAAAAATCAAACAACCCCAATCAAAAATGGGCAAAAGACCTAAATAGACATTTCTCCAAAGACTTGCAGATGATCAAGAGGCATGTGAAAAGAAGCTCAACATCACTAATTATTAGAGAAATGCAAAGCAAAACTACAATGAAGTATCACCTCACATTAGTCAGAATGGCCATCATCAAAAAATCTACAAACAATAAATGGTGTGTGTGGAGAAAAGTGAACCCTCCTATACTGTTGATGGGAATGTAAACTGATATAGCCACTATGGAGAACAGTACAGAGGTGCCTTAAAAAACTAGGAATAAAACTACCATATGACCCAGCAACCCCAACATGTTGTTTTTTAGTCACTAAGTTGTGTCCAACTCTTTTGCAACCCCGAGGACTGCAGCCCACCAGGCTTCTCTGTCCGTGGGATTTTCCAGACAAAAATACTGGAGTGAGTTGCCATTTCCTTCTCCAAGGGATGTTCCCAACTTAGGGATAGAACCAGCATCTCCTGCATTGGAGGGAGGGTTCTTTACCACTGAGTGACCAGGGAAGCCCACTAATGGGCATATACCCTTAAAAAAACCGTAATTCAAAAAACACATGTACCCTAATGTTCATTGCATTTATAACAGCCAAGACATGGAAGCAATCTAGATATCCACTGACAGATGAAGGATAAAGAAGTGGTACAAATATACAATGGAATATTACTCAGCCATAAAAAGGAACAGATTTGAGTCAGTTGAACTGAGAACAGACAACACCTAGAGCCTGTTATACAGAGTGAAATAAGTCAGAAAGAGAAAACAAATATTGCATATTAATGCATATATATGGAGTCCAGAAAAATGGTACTGATGAACCTATTTGCAGGGCAGAAATAAAGATGCAGACATACAGAACAGACTTGTGGATAGAGTGGGGTAAAGAGAGGGTGGGATGAACTGAGAAAGTAGTGTTGAAATATATACATTATCATGTGTAAAATGCATAGCTAGTGGGAAGCTGCTGTATAACACAAGGAGCTCAGCCCAGGGCCATGTGACTGTCTAGAGGGGTGGGATTGTGGGGGGGGTGGGAGGGCGGCTCAAGAGGGAGGGGATATATGTATACTTATGACTGATTCATGTTGTTGTATAGCAGAAACTAACACAACATTGTAAAGCAATTATCCTCCAATTAAAAAAAAAAAAAACTACAATGAAGATATTACCTCACACCAGTCAGAATGGCCATTATCAAAAAATCTACAAACATAAACGCTGGGTGTGAAGGGAAAGACCCCTCCTACACTACTGAAGGGAATGTAATTTGGCACAGTCACTATGGAGAACAGTATGGAGGTACCTTAAAAAACTAAAAACAGAGCTACCATATGATCCAGAAATCCAGGTACTGGGCATATACCTGGAGAAAAACATGGTTAGAATGGATACATGTACCCCAAGGTTCACTGCAGTGCTGTTTACAATCCCCAAGACATGAAGCAACCTAAACATCCATCAACATGTGAACAGGCAAAGAAGATGTGGTATGAATACATATATGGAATATTAGTCATAAAAGAGAAATTATTCCATTTGCAGCAAATGGATGGACCCACGGATGATCATGCTAAATAAATGACATCAGAGAAAGACAAATATCATGTGATATCATTTATATGTGGAATCTAAAAAAAACAAAAGTCATACAATGAATTTATTTACAAAGCAGAAACAGACTTCCAGTCACAGAAAACAAACTTATGGTTACCAAAGGGGAAAGGTGAGAAAGAGTTAAATTAGGAAGCTGGGATTAACATACACATACTGCTACTGCTGCTGCCGCTTAGTCACTTTGTTCTATCTGTGTGACGCTATGGCCTGTAGCCCACCAGGCTCCTCTTTCCATGGAATTCTCCAGGCAAGAGTACTGGAGTAGGTTGCCATTTCCTTCTCCAGGGGATCTCCCCAACTCAGGGATCAAACCGAAGTCTCCTGTATTGCAGGCAGATTCTTTTACCACTGAGCTACCAGGGAAGCCCCAACATATATACACTGCTATATATATAATAATCAACAAGACCTACTGTATAGCACAGGGAACTCCACTCAATATGTAATAATGTAGATGAGAAAAGAATCTGAAAAAGCAATAGATATATGTATATGGATGACAATCAATTAGCTGTGCACCAGGAATTAACACAACATTTTAAGTCAACTATAATATAAAGCAAATTTTTTTAAAAATTAAAAAATAAAAGAATATGATTACAATTATAAAAAAATAAACTGCATTTTGGTGTTTACAGAATCAATTAGAACATAGCAAGTCATTTTTCTTTTCATTTCAGTCACTGAATGAATTTTTACCCAGTTGAAAACTACCAAGTTCAAAGGACTGCTGTTAATAGAAGATTATAGTACCAATATATAGTACGTATATGCTTTTTGCCTCATTCAGTAACAGACATAGTTAGAGTAGGGTGTCCTGAAAGCGCTGGAAAGGTTTCAGAAAGCAGGCTGGACTCTGAAATTATGTGCTAAATTTTGTATATATATATGGATATGGGCAATTTTCCTGGGGAGATACAGTTTTATCAGATTATATAAAAAAATTTTTTTAAAACCATTGAGTTAAAGGTAAAAAATGTGATGTAGAGAACAAAGATCCTGTTTTGTTTCTAATCCTGGTTCTACACTGAGACACTTCTGTGACCTTATGCAAGTCATTCAGCCTGTCTGAGCCTCAGTTTTCTCTTCTGCAAAATGGGAATAAGAATATCTACACCTTCATGTGTTTCTAGTGAGAAAATGAAAATAAAGCCCTTGCACAGGGTCTAACACTAAACCATCAGCCTTACTTTCCCTATAGCCCCAGCAGACATGGCAGCTTCCTAAACAGCCAACAAAGTTCTTAAGAGGCAGTGTGAGCTTCAGGGGACTTACAAAGGAGGTCTGCAAAGACTCAGAATCTCAATTTAAGTTCAAATCCCAATCAGCAACATCACTTGCATTAAGCTTTTTATTGAGGGCCTTTATATTTATACAGCACATTTTACTTTTCAAAGCACTTCATACTTTTTTTTGTCCCTTTGAAAGGGATAGGCCTGGTTTTACTGTCTTCATAGTCAGCTTATCCAAAGTGATAAAGAAGTCACTTTGTAAACTGGAACCCATCCTGGACTGTCCCTCAGACTAATCTTGATATTATGGAAACTTCTTCAAAATAAAATACCACAAACCACTATGGACAGTATTGTTCTTTTTTACAGAATAGAAAGGCTGATTCTGTGTGATATTTTTACCAAAAATTCTACTCAGAGATTGGGATGTGGGGAAGAGTCAGAGTGTACTAATACAATACCTAACAAGTCACTGTTTAGGTGCTTTCTAAGTCTAGAATCCAACATTTGGTTCTGAGTCAAATATTGTTAGCAAACCCAGCATCTCCAAACAGTAGATACTGACTGTAAAAACTATCCATGAGGAAGGTTTTTAAATTTTTGATGAATGAAAAGATTAATAAAGATACTGCTGGGGCAATAGAGCATACATATATTTACAATAGCATATGCAGTGCTTTCAAAGTGAACTAATTATGATAGAATTCATTAAAGTATGGTTGCTGTGTGTGTTTAAATGCCTGTCCAAGTCTGAGTACAGTAACTCCTGGATAAAGACATAGGGAGAGAAAAAAGATAATCCCTTAGGATTTTCACTCAAGAACATTTTATTTCCTTCTTCAAAAGGGTATATTAATGTTTTCATCAGCATTTAAAGACACTGTATCTATGGGGTTTCTAAGGAAGCTGATTCATGCCAGTTCATGGAAACTCACAGATGAACAGTAACAAAAGAATGGAACTGTTAATAATACAGCCTCTGTTAGTGAATGACCGATTTGAGCTCACATTCAGCCCTTTCTAGTTTTGATACAACGAAAATTAAACTATAAAAAAACTATCCACACGCAGTGTAACAGTAACCATTAGGAACAAAGTGAAAAAGAAGCCAAGCACAATTAACTTACTCAGCACATCGCGCACCAAGCTTACGGAGAGGAAGATGTTACATTCACAAGGACTGACCCAGAAGCCCATCTGAAGGCGCACTTTAAAAACGGAGACTGTCCGAACCCCTCGCCACTGAGAGCGAGTCGCCCCAAACCCTGCACACCCACCCGGGCGCCGCGCAGGATGCAGGGTCCGTGGAGACGCGGGTCAGGAGAGTCGATCCGCAATACTGGGTTTGGTCTTACAATCTACAAACGAACACCCTGAGGTTCTTTATTCAGGGCCAGGACAGGCTTAATTGTAGTGAACTGCAGAAAGTTAAAGCCGAAGAATACGTGTAAATATTAACAGCCTCGCAGTTGATGACAAGGACGCGAGCTCCTTTCACGACCGAGAGAGTGCTTTCTCCCTGCGCCGGGACGCCGGCTTTGATCTTAAGTACATCCTGCCCCTTCCTTCTAATAAAACAGCACTCCGAGTCCGGAGAAGTTGGCTGTGCAATCAGCAGACCGCCACCGAGCCCCGAGCACCACGCGGCAGGCCGCCCCCTACCCAGGCGTCGCGGGTGAGGCCCGGCTTCCCGGTGGCGGCGTGCCACAGCCCGAGTCCCCGCAATTTCGGGGGCGCCACTGACCTTGTGAGGGCTGCAGAGCAGCCGGAGGGCCGAACCGCTGCAGCTCGCACCCCGCTCCCTCCTGTGTCCCCTGCATAGCGCCGCCGTCGGACCCGACCCTCCCGCCGTGTATCACGGATGGCTGGAGACGCAGCAGGCTCTCCCTTCGCGCCGCGGGCGCCGTTTCCACGACACCTGATGCCTCGGGGTGCGGCTGGGCTCGGCTCACCTGCGGCCGCGGCGCGGGAAGCGGGGTGCCAAAGAGGGCCGGTGGGGGGCCTACTTGGCGGCCCGAGCCGCGGCAGGTCAGCCCACTCTGGAAGCCTCTAAAGCCCAGCTCAGCCCGGGGTTCGACGTGAGCCCAGCGGCGGTGGCATTCTCCCTCCTCCGGCCGAGTGAACCCGTGACCCGCCTCCGCAGCTCCGCTCCCTTCCACGCCCCTTTCTGCAGTGGTCTTTCTGGACCTGGGGGTGCAGGAGGCCGTCTGAACTAGCCTAGGGCCACCCGGGTCTCTTGGCGCCTCACTCCCTTTGCGCCCCTCCCTGTCTGCGTAAACGATCCTCTCCGCCCTGCTCGGGTTTCTCACGTTGCTCCAGAGTTGCGCTGCCCGGGTGCGAGGGCGTGGGCTCCTGGCTTCCTCTCTCTACGTGGGGCTGCGGGGAAGGGTGGGTGCGTAAAAGAGCCAGGCAGGATGTCAAATGCCTGGAGGCATGTGAGTACCCAGTCCTCTCTAGCCGCCTTCTATTCTAATTTTTGTAGACAAAAGAAACCGGGAAAGGGAAGATCTTTCAAACTTGAGCCTTGTACCCTCTCGAGGCCTTTCGGTTTGAGGGAATTGCTATAAAATTAGTGGATGTTGACTAGACTCTTCTAAACTGGATGTCGAATCTGAAAGAGCCCTGAAAAGCTCTTAAAAGAAATGTGACTGGAAATACTTGAAGTAAAGAGTCTTTGCTTGGCCAGACTTCAGTCAGGTTCCTGAAACCTTCTCCTAGGCTCATCTGTGCACTTCCTTCTAAAATCCAGTTTTAGCAAGAACTTTACTAAGTCAGTTTAACTAACAACACCCCCCTCCACCCCAGTATCTGATGATCCTAAATATATGATCAGGTTCCACATCTTCCACCATTCCCCAGGTGATGTCTGATCATCCTGGCTCTTTTTCACAAGAATCCTGCTAGATTAATTTCGCCAGAACTCCCCTTAGTCCTATTTTCTCTTAGTAATTTTCCATCCACTGACCCCCTACCCTGCAAATTTCCACTTGCCATGCTGTATTAGGAGTTGAGTTCCATTTCTCCCTACACTGTAAAATCCCATTGCAGTGGTCTCTAACTGGATGGACTTTAATCTGTCATTGACAATTTTTTTGAGAATAGATCTCCAACTGTAACCTTTTTCTTCATGAATTCTTTTTTTAAATTAAACTCATCAGGAATAATGAATCAGGAACTTAGATTACTTTTAATGATACCAATTTGGATTTGTTTTCATTGATTTCTTTCTTTTTTTGGCTTTGAGCTAGTTTGTAAAGGTCACTGAATTTCCATAACCAGTCATTCCTCAAATCATATCAAGAGCTTTTAGATATTTTACAAAAACTTTTCCAAATCCTAAACCAGAATAATTTGCATAGGTAGTTTATAAATGGGAATATCTTTTCTTGCAATGGGGTACAAGAATTTTATGCTGTTCGTGAACTCGAATTTCAAGTGCTGTGAACAAGGTAGTCACAGGGGTCTAATTGGCACATTCAATTCTCAAGTGCAATTTGGAAAACGTAATTTAATCTTTTATGCCTCTGTGCCTCCACATTTTGCACTTTCTCCACCATAACAGTGATGGTGGGAGTTTGAAATGCTTGATTGTTCAGGAACAATCTGAACTTTAGAGGGTTTTGCAGGCCTAAGTGCTACTCCTAGTTAGAGCTGAATTAAGTAGGCTGGTGAATAGAAAAGGCCAGGCTTTGGAGTCAGGCAGATGAAATAAGTTAGTAAGTCATGTCTGACTCTCTGTGACCCCATGGACTGTAGCCTGCCAGGGTCCCCTGTCCATGGAATTCTCCAGGCAAGAACACTGGACTGGGTAGCCATTCCCTTCTCCAGGGGATCTTCCCACCAAAAGATCAAACCTGGTGATGGGATCTGCATGGGGGCCCGTTGTTAAAATGGCTCACTGTGCTGACCTCACAAACAAAAGATAGTCACAGTGACCCATGAAACTGACCACATTGCTTAAGCGACATTCTGTTTTTGCTGCTGGCACTTACTTTCTCAACATTATGTGACTGCCCTGCCATGGGACACTTGAGGCTCTCTCAAGACTACATGATGGCCAGACTCCAGTTCAGGCTAAACTAACCATCCCGCTTCAGGGGACCTGATTTCCCATCTACGGGGTATAAGAGGGATCCACCAGAACGGTGGGCTGCTGGTTCTTCTCAAGGGCCATTCTCCCTTTCATTCTCTTTAATAAATTTCCTTTTCTCTGCCTGACTGCTGGGCTCATTCTCTTTTTCTCCACACTCGGCTTACCCTGGGGTGCCCTACACTGCAGGCACATTCTTTACCAACTGAGCCACCAGGGAAGCCCATGATGTCAGGCACCTAGGGGCCCAAATTCCCTTCTAAGCCACCTACTGCCTGGCCTCAGGGAATTGCTTAAGCTCTCCACCTTCCCATTTTCTTCCACATATAATTTGACTAAAAGGAATAATGAATTTTAATTAATTGGAAGCATACAAAGCACCCATTACTGTGCCTGGCCTATTTTATACACTTGCAAATATTAATCCTTTTTAAATTTTTATTTTTGAAAAATCTAAATTAGTGAAAAACTCAACTATGTTCATAGATTGCAAGACTCAGTATTATTAAGATGTCAGTTCTCACCAAGTTCATTGATAGATTCAATCCAATCTCAATCAAAATTTTATACAAACTGACAGGCTATTTCTTTTTTCTTTTTTAATTAATTATTTATTTTACTTTACAATATTGTATTGGTTTTGCCATACATTGACTTGAATCCTCCATGAGTGTACATATGTTCCCCATCCTGAACCCCCCTCCCACATCCCTCCCCAGTCCCTCTGGGTCATCCCAATTCAATGGAAATACAAAGAATCTAGAAGAGCCAAAGCAATATATTAAAATAATGGCAAAATTTAAAGACTTGCCTTACCTGATTTCAAGAGTTATTATAAAGCTCTATAAGCATGACAGTTTGGAGTTTATGAAAAAAGACATACAAAAATAAAACAGAATGGAACAGACTATCAATTATATATATTTCTGTTATCTATCTATTTTGTAGGAATCTATCAAAATAGATTCCTAGCATACAGTCAATTGATTTTTAACAAAGGTGCTAAAACAATGTAAAGGGGAAAATTAAGCTTTTGCAATCAACATAGTGATATTATTGGCTCAGAGCAATATATACAATACAATATATACTGATGGTGGTGGTTTAGTCTCTTAAGACGTGTCTGACTCTTGCGATCACGTGAACTGTAGCCCTCCAGGCTCCTCTACCGGTGGGATTTCCCAGGCAAGAATATTGGCGCATTTGCCATTTCCTTCAGGGGATCTTCTCGACCCAGGGATCGAACCAGCGTCTCTTGCATTGACAGGCTCGTTCTTTACTGCCGAGCCAGCAGGAACAGTACTGACATCGTCTAAAGGAAGACAGGGAATATTTACATGCTATGCTATGCTATGCTATGCTAAGCTAAGTCACTTCAGTCGTGCCCGACTCTGTGCGACCCCATAGACGGCAGCCCACCAGGGTCCCCCGTCCCTGGGATTCTCCAGGCAAGAACACTGAAGTGGGCTGCCATTTCCTTCTCCAATGCATGAAAGTGAAAAGTGAAAGTGAAGTCGCTCAGTCGTGTCCGACTCTTAGCGACCCCATGGATTGCAGCCTAACAGGCTCCTCCGTCCATGGGATTTTCCAGGCAAGAGTACTGGAGTGGGGTGCCATTGCCTTCTCCGAAATATTTACATACAGAGTCAAAAATTAAGGTAAACATTTCTGGAAGCATGTCAGGAGCATATTAGAAAGGTTAATATCTAAGAAGTCTGTCTTGCTTGTAACTTGTCATATTTTAAACTGTATTCCTGGCTTTGCTGTTGAGTACTTCTTACAAATAACATAAATAGTAATATGCTTTATATATATATACTATATAATTAATGTTTAATATATATGTATATAATTAATAATTTATATACATATAGAATACAAAAATGTGCTAATCCAGTGGATGGTATTTCGAGAAATAACATTTTGTAAGAAAAATAACTTCATAAATTGGTGATTTCAACATATTTATATGTAATATTATTGCTCTTGCTAGAAATTCCCAGTGTTACATGGTTTGAATATTATCTAATCATGTTTGCTGCATTTTTCAGAGTTTGAATATTCACTAAAAGATACAGTTCTTTGTAAAACAGACCACATATTTTCATAGTGAAAAAAGTAATTGAACTTATAAAAAACAACAGATACTCTAATGCCCAATCTGATAATACTTTTGGAAACACTTTTAACCTCTGAACCAACATCAAACACAGAGTAAGAGGAATTTTCTCTCACCTGGAACATTTGTTGCAAAACAAATATCAAATCTATTGGATAAGGCAATTAATGTTTATGTGTTTTAAGTTCTCATTTGAAGAATAAGTTTTTAATATTAATTTTTACTTTTTATATATAAAAATTATTTTTATTTAGAATTTATTTTGCATTAATGCTTACCTCTTTTAATGATTTTATTATGAAATATCTATAACAGGTAGTGTACAGCTGAAATATACCATCTTGTCCAATATATTGGTTCATCATGATAATAAATGACACTTTTGTTGTTTTTTTAAGAAAACAGAAGGAATCTCTGGAACTCTTAATATAACCCTATCACAGTAAAATTGTTGCTTATTATCGTGGTTACTATTATATTTTAAAAACGTGAAAAAGGGTTATGAAAAATATAAAATAGGTCATTATTTCAGGAGTTTTTTTTTTGCTGTCGTTGTGTCTGAATCTTTTTTTTTTAATTTTATTTTATTTTTAAACTTTACATAATTGTATTAGTTTTGCCAAATATCAAAATGAATCCGCCACAGGTATACATGTGTTGTGTCTGAATCTTAAAGATTGATTTCTTTTGGGAATTTGGAAACACTACCGCAATAACCAGTGAATCCCCTATAGCCTTCTTGGTAACTGACCCATGGAAAAGAGCTTTTTTCACAACTTTATCTTCTTCTCAAAAATCCTGTCTGTTTCAGAGTAACCTAGGTCAGCTGAGAGCCTTAGGAAACATGAGTATTAAGTCATGCATAGTAAAGTGGAAGTTGCTCAGTCATGTCCGACTCTTTACAACCCCATGGACTATATGGCCCATGGAATTCTCCAGGCCAAAATACTGGAGTTGGTAGCCATCCCCTTCTCCAGCAGATCTTCCCAACCCAGGGATCCAACCCAGGTCTCCCGCCTTTTAGGTGGATTCTTTACCAGCTGAGCTACCAGGGAAGTCCAGGTCATGCATAGTCCATCCAAAATATTTCCTACCTTTCTTTTTATATCTGCACCACTCATCTTATTTACCTCTTAGTTCCTTATCCTTTTTAAAATTAAAATGTTTATTTATACAATACATATATATTCAAGTATATCTTGAGAATTTCCTATATTCTAGTAAGAGTATTAGGTACTACGGATAGGAATATGAATAAAACATAGTTCCAGCTCTTAAAAATCTTACAGTCTAGAAGATAATTTTTTTTAATTAAGAAAAATTTAAATACAGAAAAGTACAAAAAAAACCCATTAATCTCACTCAATATTCACAACCTCAAATGCAACAAATTTTACATTTTATTTCATTTCCAATCTTTTTATCTAATGAAAAATAAAACATTGTAAAATTAACAATCCCTCCTGAAATGGAACTTTCTGTCATGAATGGGTATGAATCATCTCAATAGTTCACTTGTAATGTTTTCCTCACATACATGTGCCCATAATAAACAGAAGTAGCTCATACATGTTTTTGTCAATAATGGCATTGTTCTGTACATAAGTCTTCAACATTCACCTCACCATTTTGGCTCTGAGTTATATCCATGCAAGTTTATTTATTTTAGCAGTTTTATGGCAATTTATTAACTGTACCATAGCATTCGATCCATTTCCCTACTAATGGACATTTAGGTTGTTTCCATCTTTTGCCATTACAAAAATTTTACAGTGAACATATATGAACCATTTCCTCACATGTAAGAATTCCTCTAGGGTAAATATCCAGGAGTGGAATTGCTGGATTATAGGATACATACATTTTCAGTTTTACTAGATACTGCCAAATAACTCCCCAAAGTGGTTGTTCCAGATCATTTAATGAACATTATACGCTGCACCTTCTATCAAACAGATTCTGGCACTGGGGATGCAGCAGTATAGTAAAAAAGACAAAATATTTGGCCCTTATAGAGTTCATAATTTAGTGGCAAAGAGAGGCAACAAGTATAATAAGGAATTTATAGAGTGTCTTGAGTGCATGTGTGCTAGGTCACTTGAGTAGCGTCTGACTCTTTGCAACCCTATGGACTGTAGCCTGCCAGGCTCCTCTGTCCATTGGATTCTCCAGGCAAGAATACTGGAGTGGGTTGCCATGCACTCCTCCAGGGGATCTTCTCCATCCAGGAATCAAACCTGTGTCTCTGTCTCCTGCATTGACACGCAGGTTCCTTACTACTAGCACCACCCAGGAAGCCCATAGAGTGTTTTAGAAGGTGAGAAATATTGTCAGAAAAAAATCAAGCAGAGAATGGGAAGGGAAGAGAATTGAGAAGTTGCCATTTTAAATATGGTGAGGGTAGGCTCAATTGATGCAGAAGGAAATGGCAACCCACTCCAGTGTTCTTACCTGGAGAATCTCATGGACGGAGAAGCCTGGCAGGCTACCGTCCATGGGGTTGCAAGAGTTGGACACAAGTTAGCGACTAAACCACCACCAGGCCTAATTGAGAAGTTAGCATTTTGGCAAAAACGTGAAGGAGATCTGGTTTAAGTGTTCCGGTCAGAGGAAACAGCTAGTGCAGAGCAGGACCATGCCTGGTGTGTTCGAGTAACCCCGAGGAGGCCAGTGTGTCTGCAGAGGTGTGAGCCACAGGGAAGAATGGTAGGAAATGAGACTAGTAACGGGCCAGATTAAGCTGGACCTTGTAGGTCATTGTGAAAACTTTGTACTTAGGCTTTGACACAGAGTGAAATGAGAGCCTTTGGAGAGTTTTGAACAGATGACTGGTATGATATGACCTATGTTTTACAAGTGCATCCCTCTGAGTGCCATATCGAAAATACATCCCAAAAGGGTGAAGGATGGAAGCAAAGGCCTCAGAGGATGATTCTTGGGTCTTTGCCTAAATAACTGTAAAGATGGAGTGGCCATCACTTGAGGTGAAGAAGACTGCAGGATGAGCAGGTAGTTCATCAGTTCAGCAGAGAATCAGGAGTTCAGTTTTGAACTTGTGTTTGAGATGTCAGTTAAGTGCTTCTCAAACTATCTGTTGGAAGCAATGTGATTTGGTTTTGTTTCCATTTCTCTCAGACTGATATTTCTGTGAAATACAATACAAATATATTCCTAGAAAATGGAATAAAGACATTTAGAGTACAAACCAGTTTTTTTCATATGTGATAAAAACCAGTAACTCTATCAAAATGCTAGAAAGGTTTTAAGCAACTTCGATTTCAGTACTTCTTTTGTTGTAGATTGTTAACAAATATTTCCTGGACTGGTAACAAATATTTCTGACTGTTCTGAACAAATGACTGATTCTGATCTGAGGGTCACACTCTGGATAACCCTGTATTAGACATCCAAATGGAAATGTCTAGTAGACAGTTGAATATTCACATCTACCTTCAACTGTCATCAAAGGGCAGAGGCAATGAGAGTTTCAAATTAATTTTGATTCAACAATCACCATTGAGCATATACCACATTTTTTTTAAATTTCATATTGTATATATATATAATTTTAATTGGAGGCTAATTACTTTACAATATTGTGGTGGTTTTGAGCATATACCACATTTGAGGCACTATGTTGGCCTTTTTAATGGCAGTGCTATGAGGGAGGGACAAATTAAGATCTGTGGGTAATCTGGACAAGGTAGTAATCTGGTATCCCTTTATACTAATATTCTTTAAAATTTTATTTTTACTATATATCTAGTGGGAATAGGGAAAAACTGATTTCTGCTAACAAACATGTATATGGTTTCTTTAAACTGAAAAAAAAATGTATTAAACACAATTTTCTAAACTAGTTGCTTCTGAATAGGTTTTTACTGGGGACATACGTAGCTGTTCAAACTTTAAATATGAAAACTGGCTAAACTCAGGAATGGGAACTTTACCCTTTTAAAAAAAATTTTGTGATTTGTACCCTCATATGGCAAAAATATTAACATGATTTTGTTTCAAATCTGAAGCTACTTGGTTGAGAGAAGAATTAATTTTATCTCTCTCCTGGAATGTAAGAAGTCCCCTGTGGAAACCTGAACTAACAGACTGCCTGTTTCCAATTCATACTGTGAAGAGTTATCTTTTTTGAAGAAAGCCATATTCAGCAGCATTGTGGGCGTTCTCACTCTTTATGTGACTTGGCTCCGAGGAAAGCATTATTATCCCAGATTTTGCAGAAGTAAAACAGAGTTAGAGGGAGTTCAACTGCTTGTCTGAGGTCATTTATCCAGAAAGTGACAAATTTGGCTCTAACATAATTTCTTAACTTTATACAATGTATTATTTGAATGATCCACTTTAAAAAGTAGAATTTAAAGTACCTTGATAGCATTAATAAGTATACACATAGAATTGGTTCCTGATGCCTGTTGATACTGTAGGACTATCACCTCTGTACGACTTTCTCACTCACCAACTGTTTCTGGTGTTAAGAGTGGAGTCTCATCTATACTCACAAATAAGTCCACTCTGCTACCACATGGCCCTGTGTTCTCCTCTTCAACTCCTGCATTGGTCCCTCTGGAGACACAGGCTGCCCACAGCCTACAGACAGTCCATAGGCGCCCACCTTCATTTGGGGGAAGTACCAACAGTTTTGATGGGAGTGAGGGTTGTGCTCTCTTTAGTCACCATTAGACTCAAGCCATTCTGTGCAGAAGTCATAAGAAAGCCTATCATCTCACTCTAGTGTTGTACATATTCTCATTTCTTATAGAAGTTTCCGTTCATTTTTTTCCCCTATAATTGCCACAATTGGTCTTCTCCCCAATAGATAAAGCTTTGTTCCCAGGTCAGATTTTTTTTTGGTCTTTTCTCATTTCTGAATCTGAGTACTCTTCTGGGATACTCCTCAGTTCCTCAGGTAGTAGATTATGATAGTTTTCCCAAGCACTGTGCAAACGTGTCAGAATCCCAGCAACTTGGGGCTCAAACAGAGACAGTTCCTTCTCTCCCACCCTTTCTCTTTCCCATGCATACTGATGCAGACAGACAGAATACTGGAGTGGATAGCCATTTGCCTCTCCAGAGCATTTTCCTGACCTAGGGATGGAACCTGGGTCTCCCGCATTGCAGGTGGATTCTTTACAATCTGAACCACCACAGAAGCCCAACAAAACACATAATGACTCCTATTAAGGGTATTCAAGCTCTAGTTGCTGAACTAACTCTTAAACAGAATTCTGAGTAGGGGTGAGGAAATCAAGTCCTAAAGTAGCAAAAATCTAACTCATATCTAATTTGTGAAAGTCAAAGTGTTATTCACTTAGTCGTGTCTGACTCTTTGAGACTCCCTGGACTGTAGCCTGCCAGGTTCCTCTGTCTATGGCATTTTCCAGGCAAGAATACTGGAGTGAGTTGCCACTCCCTTCTCCAAGGGTTCTTCCCTACCCAGGGATCGAACCTGGGTCTCCCTCACTGTGGGGAGATTCTTTACTGTCTGAGCCACCAAGGGATTACCCTCTGTAAACCCAATCTGAAGTTATCAAAATGTCCTTAAACCATCAGAGAAGTATTTTTAGTAACAGCTTCTTGACTCATTACATTGTCATTCAACTAATAAGTTTAGTCACTCAGTCATGTCTGACTCTTTATGATTCCATGGATTGTAGCCCTCCAGACTCCTCTCTCCATGGGATTCTCGAGGCAAGAATACTGGAGTGGGTTGCCATTTCTTTCTCTAGGTGATCTTCCCCAACTCAAAGATCGAATCTGGGTCTTCTGCATTGCAGGCAGCTTCTTTACCGTCTGAGCCACCAGGGAAGCAACTAATTAAACTAATTTTTAAATATCTTCAAATTGCCGGCAGATTTCACTCAGCATCCCCTGGGAGAGCATAGAAGTGTTCACTAGCCACCATGGGGACCACATCCATGAAAGAACATTCATTTATAATTTGAATTTGTAACATGAAGAAATTACTAAACATTTTCCATATGATTTCTAGCCTTCTTGGTATTGGGATCTATGACTCATTCCTCCAAATGGGCATCCTTTGGGGATGTCTGTAAAGATGACACAAAGGCTTGATGCTTGATGTATCATCCATATCACAAGGTTATAATATTTACTTCCTTAAATCTGGCTGCAATGAAGTATGAATTTTCTTTAAGAAAAGAAAACTCTTTGGAAGAATACAAAGAAACTTTTGTTAGAGAGCTTTATCTAGATTTGGTCTCAAGAAGAGTTAATCAATTAAATGATTCAACATATATTAAATACCCATGTCAGATATTGTGCTAAACAATGGCAATATAATGGAATAAGACACTGTCCCAGCCCTAAAGTCTAACGGGGGAGATAGCCATACAAACAAGCCATTGCCACACAATGTAATAGTTGCTATAAACAAAAAACAGAAGAAGCAGTGACTAATTCCGTTGGGTGTCTGGGTGTCTTTCAGGGAATATGGTATTTAAGTTGGTCTTGAAAAATAGTTTACTGAATAATGCAGATGAAGGAAGGTATTAGAGGTTGAGTAGAGGTAGCCGTGGATGCACAGTTATTAAAGGGCAAGGCGTATTTAGGGAGCAGTCCAGGGCTCTGCATAACCGAGCTCCGCCTCTCATCCTGGAATACACAGACTCCCGGGCCTGGGCAGTGGAATGCCAGGAGCTGCGGAAACCCCCAGGGTGAGCATGTCACAGCTGCCCAGGGCTTTTTTGAGTTTATTCAATGTTATGTCCATTTTAGTTAATAGTGATTTTGGACAGTTTCCCCAGTTTATTGAAATATAAATGAATAGGGATTTTAGGCATATTAAAAAACAAAGGCAAGCATGAACACATTGTGGAGCAGAATGCTAAAACCTCATGAATTTTTTGTATGAAACAAACATCTCTCAGCTGCAGAAGTCCATTTCAAGCTGTAACCCCTCTGTCTGTTACCAAGCCCCAACCTTTATGGTTCCATGCCTCTCAGCTCTTAAAGGGGGTCAACTGAAAAAAAAAACTGCACTAAAATGTGGATTGAATTAAGGTGAGAGGCAGGAAGTGAGGTTAAAAACATAACTCATTATCCTCTGGATATCTTTAAGGTATCCTTCAGAACCTTATTTGTACAGGGTTTCATATGCCAGATTGAGAATATGTAAGCAGGGTGCTAACAGGATTGAATTTCTGTTTCAGAACACTCTGTGGCCCTGTGGCAGATCAATTAGAGAACAAGAGACAGAACAAGTCAACAGACTATTATTACCACCTAAAATAAGTCAGAGGCAGTGAAGATGGCTAAGAAGAGATAGATTATTTGAGAGATAATTTAGAAAAGGAAAATGACAGGATTTAGAGATATTGACTGTGGGAGGTAGGAGTCAGGGGTGACTCAGATTTCTTGCTTTGCAAACTAATGGACAGTAAAGAAGTAAAAAAAAAGTTTCTGAAGATATCTGAAAGACATATGAAAAATAATGATTGATTTTTTGCTTCTGCTAAAATGTGATGCCTCTGGCACAGTAATTATTCATTATCTTTATTTAGCAACCATTAAACACCATGAACTGAGCTAGATATACTTGAAAATATCCAAGAGGTAGTGGAAATTCAGGTCTGGAATTTAAGAGATGTTTTAGGCTGAGAGTATAAAAATGGAAGTCATTGATGTGTTTGGAGGAATGGTTGAAGCTAAGCAGCATGGTTATGATGCCACCAGGAGAGTGCAAAGAGTAAGAAAAGAAGATTTTTCAGGACTGAGTCCAGGAGAGAACCTTTCCATGTGAGAAAGTGGAAGAGCCTGGGAAAAGGTTTTCGCAAAGTCACAATAATAAGACTTCCTCCTAGTTTTGTTTTTTAATGACTGATTTAGTAAAATTTATTTGCATTTTTGCATTTTGAAAAACATAAATTCTTCAGATATTTGAAGGAATGTACATGATCTTCCTACACACCATATAAAGTCATCTTGTTCAGGGTTACTAAATTTCAGATATGTTATGAATCTATAAGCTGTTGCCAATATTTTCGTTTTAATTGGGTGTAAAATAGTAATTTAGACCAATTACAGAAATCAATTGAATTACTTTATTAAATGCCGCCAGCTTAGAAATGAGGCATTTTTAATTATTTTTCTAAAGGAGGGGAGGGCGAGTAACAGATGAACTTTACCGTATGGATCCCTTTGGAGCCATAATTATAGATAAAACGAACCTTGGTGTAGCACAGGGATTTAATCAACTTCTCCTGGAGATTCATACTTTCATTTTGGCTCACACTCTGTACAAAAGTTGTTTTGGCAAGAATTAAACGTAAAACGTGAAAAGTTCCAGGACACCGCGAAACCCGATCGAGCCGTATTTTTTTCCTTCAGACGGAAATCTAGGGCAGGTTCCAGGGAGGGCCTCAGGTCGCAGCTGGGGAGGCAGAGCAGCAGCCCTAAATCTTCACATCGTCCTTCGTTCCCTGATGCTAGAGACCTCACCCTAGAACGGTTCTCCTTTGGGTACGGCTGCTCTGCGTACGACGAGGCATGGATCAAGTCTGGCAGTCCTGGAGTTAGGCCAGGTTGCAGCTCTCTACGCTTTCAAACTGCATATCTCCTTCCTTACTGGTGGGAAACTTGCGGGCCTCCCTTCGAGTCAGGTTGAGTGACGTCATCACCATAGCAACCAATCACAAATCTGCTCTGAAAGAGACCCGAGGGAGCGGGCATTGTATTGGTGAGGCCGTTTTGTCAATCTCAGCAGAGGACCAGCCTCTTTTCTCTTAGCAACGGATGCGTCAGGGTAACAGTTTGCAGGGGGAACTAGACTGTGTTCTTAGGACTTGTTTTTCTGAGAGAGGAGAGTCAAACTCTCATCTCCAGCTCCCGAAGGAATTTTTCTCCAGGGTATTGCGAAGAGGCTTCTTTTCCCTTCAGTTTAGCAGTATCAGGTAAGGGAAGCTCTAAGTGGGAAAGGAGGTTTTGAAAACAAGTCAGTATTTTACTCCCTCTTTCAAGGGCATTAGGAACACTCTCTGTGCCAGCGATGTACCAGACATGGTGAAGACTCCATAAATCTACAAAACTTTCTCTGCTTTCAAAGAACTTCCAGGCTAGCCAGGGGACAAAAATAATAATGAGAGAGCAGTTAACGACATTCTGAGAACCTTGAGGGCCGGTACCTGTACACAGGTTTTATGTTCCCAGTGCTTTCACATTGCCTGGAACATAGTAGAAACCCAATAATTACTGGATGGATGGGTAGGTGGATGAAAAGGAAAACAGCATGATCCTGGTATAGCAGATCAAAGAAGAAATGATTAATGTGGATTGAAGTGATTAGATGTCTTCAGGACTTAAGAAAGGGCTTTAGTAGATGGCATGAAGAAGGTAAACAGAGGAACATTAGCTCTTTGAAAGTAAGGGCCTTGTCTTATTCCTCTGTTGACTTCCAGAACCTGATTGATGTTCAGTAATTTCTCTTTCCCCACGGTGTATTCTGAATGCTGAATGCACTTACAGCAATCCTTCAGGCAGCTCTGAGTTTGAGGCTCTTGGCTTTGCAGAAGCCTGGCATAATTAACTAGGCTGCAGTGTGATTAGAAAGTATCAAGGAAAACAGGATTATATTAGCCTGAGTGAGAAAGTTGCAGAGGTTTCAGAGAGAAGGTTGAATTGAGCCTATAAGGAGTAAGATTTCAGCAAGCAGAGATGTGCATCATATGGAAGATGGGGGGTGGGGAGGGCAGGGCGTTTTCACTCTCTGTTTAGAGAATGGATAGTAATTCTATGAGGCCAGAGTAGAACTAGAAGAATAGATGTAATGAGGCTGGCTGCGAAGGGGGTTAAAAGTGATGCTTACAGTTTGGACTCCCTCCTGTTTTGCTAAATCTGGTCTTCAGACCACAAACGTAAGACTGCCTCATAGTAATTTTAAAAATGCAGAGTCCCAAGCTCACCCAGATCTTCAGAATCACAGTGGGAGTCCAGGAAACTTGCATTTCAAATGAATTCTATTTCTATACTACTGGAGGAGAATTGGAGAAGGAAATGGCAACCCACTCCAGTATTCTTGCCTGGAAAATCCCATGGATGGAGGAGCCTGGTAGGCTACAGTCCATGGGGTTCCAAAGAGTCGGACATGACTGAGCGACTTCACTTTCACTGGAGGAGAATGCCTCTGTGGCTGATAGAAACCCACTTTATATTCCCTAGTATACAGGGAAGTGGCTTGTTAAGGTCTGCATTTTAGGCAAAACCAATACAATATTGTAAAGTAATTAGCCTCCAATTAAAAAAATAAATTTATATTTTAAAAATTTACAACCTTACAAATTAATTGTGCGCAACAAATGAAATGATCAATAAAAAAGTCTCAGAAAAAAAAAAAAGATCTGCATTTTAGAAAGAGCACTCTGAAGGCCTGCCCTGTGGGACTGTTCTGGTTGGAACAGAGGCGGGGAGTAAGTTAAATGTCCATGATCTACTTGGTCTAGTGGCAGGGTAGGGGAAGAGGAACCCATGGACAGAAAAAAAATTGCATATTTATTTTGACTAACCACTAATTGAAATGCATTCACTGGTAACAAACCACAGTAGTATTCACGGGACCTGTGACTTTGTCATCAAAAGATATTATATACCTTTTCATGTAATATCATGGATGTTATATTATTTATGCTCACCACTTCTTCAAAATTAAGGCAGTCATTAGAACCACTGCTAGATCTTATTTAATATATTAATAAAGAAGCACATAAATTATTATATCATAATTTTTTAAATAGTTTGATAACTGTATTTCAGTATAATGTATTCCTTGCAATCCGATGTTTTTGTCTGATGCATGGGCTTCACCAGGCTGCCAAAGGGGTTTATGGCACAAGACAGGAACTCCTGATATAGGAAGACATGTTGAAGGCCTAAACCAGAGGATGCTATGGGAGAGGAAAGCTTGGAATTCAGGAGATATATCAAAGGGAGAAGTCATGAGTTAGCATCTACTTAAATAAGTAAATATCTGATCTTGGAAATAAATGGAAGTAGGTTAGAAGGGGAGAAATGAGAAGACTAACAAATATTATAGAAACAGTTATCTCTGGAGGGTGGGTTGCACTTCTCCGAAGAAGGCAGAAGAGCCCAGGAGAATCTTGAAGCTTAATCATCAGGATCTTGGTAGAGACTGACCAAGAAGCAGCAGTTCTTGGAGACATACTTACAAGACTCCCAAGATGTTAGTCTTGGATCTTATTCTAAATCTCTATTTTTTAACAAAAGTGAAAGTGATGGAGGCAAACGTGATGAACTTACATATACTTTGGGAAGATAAAAGAGGATAAAGAGGCTGGTGGCCATCTAAACAAGGTCAGATAATTGAAGAAGTCTTAAGGAAGTAATACTTTCATAGACAGACACTAGGTGAAGATGAGGTGCCAGTGCTGCAGGTTTTCTTAGAATTAAAAATCTCGTGAATGGCTGTGAGCCACACAGGCATACATGTAACAGATGGGAATGTGTAAACAGGTATGTGCAATACAGCAGAATAAACTGAAGAGAGGAAGCTAACAACTGTTTACGTCACTGTATTATGTCAGTTATAATTCGTGTCACTTATCCCTTCATTTGCAGTTGTTACCTTCCTGAAGCTTCATAGAAAAATACAGTCCCAGGCAAATCTTTAGTTTGGAACCAAGTCATGGACAGCTCTGAATGCAATGCTGCTCATTATCAGTGGAGTATCATCACAGGTTTTGAACGTGAACTGTTGCACAGAGCATTTACTCAGTACAGTTGTCCCTCAGTATCTATGGCAGGGTTTTTCTTTCAGGCTCCCGCATAGATACCAAAATCCAAGGGTGCTTTTATAAAATGGTGTATTATTTGCAAAACCTAAGCACATCCTCCTGTATACTTTAAATCATCTCTAAATTACTTTTAATACCTAATACAATGTAAATAATAGTTCATTTCAGTTCAGTCACTCAGTCATGTCCGACTCTTTGTGATGCCATGAATCGCAGCACACCAGGCCTCCCAGAGTTCACTCAAACTCATGTCCATTGAGTCGGTGATGCCATCCAGCGATCTCATCCTCTGTCGTCCCCTTCTTCTCCTGCCCCCAATCCTTCCCAGCATCAGGGTCTTTCCCAATGGGAAGATCCAAGGGATCTTCCCAACCCAGGGATCGAACATGGGTCTCCTGCTTTGCAAGCAGATTCTTTACCATCTGAGCCACCAGGGAAGTTATTCACAGTTTAGGCAAAAGCTTTTTTTTTAAACTGAAATTTCATAAGCTAAGAATAGAAGAAGGGAAGGAAGGACCAAAGAATCATTAACATTTTTTCTTGGTATGTATACGGTGCCAGTTACAGAGGTCACGATAGGAAAGAAAGTGAACCTCTCAGTATATAGTCTATTTCACATGCCCCAAATTGAACCCCCAATCTTCCCTTTCAAAACTATTCTTCCCGGGGAATCCCCATCTCAATAAACAGCAAACCTATGCTTTCAGTTCTTAAGGCAAAACTCACTAAAGTCATCCTTGATCTCTTTCTTTCTCTCAGAACCTGCATCCAAGTCATCAGCAAATATACTATGGGTTCTACAAAATCTATCCTGAATCCAGTCACTTTTTCCATGCCACTCTCACCTCCCTGATCTAAACTGCCACCATCTCTTTCTTGGATAATTGACTGTCTTGTAATTGGATTCTCTACTGCAGTTCTTGCTTTGCTATAGTCTTGGCATCACAGCAGCCACAGTGATTCTCAAAATGTGAATCAAGTCAAATGAAGTAACTCCTCAGCTCAAAACTGTCCAAAGCTCCCCACCTCGTTCACAGTGAAACCCAAAGTCCTTCTCCATGACCTAGCCTTCTTGTGGTACATTATATAATTGCCCCCAACTATCCACCTCCCTTATAGGAGGATCATACATTCCGACCCATGTTCTGTATTATGGCTTGGAAGCATACATTATTAACATGGAAGCATACATTCTTACCCCCTTATCAGGATTGACTGTGTGATTTGTTTGAGCCAATGGAATGTAAGCAGAAAAAAAGGACAGTGTACCAGTGCCAAGAAAAGTTAGAAAGCATTACTCGATTTTATTAGCTCTCACTTTTTCTTCTGCCGCAAAAGTAGTATGTGTCAAATAGGCACTGCTCCTTCAGCCTGTGTCCCAGAAAAAGACTGGGAGCAGTATCTCACCCCAGCCATAATACAGAACATGGAAGAAAGAAATGTTTGCTGTTGCATGTTACTAAGCATTTGTTTCTACAGCAAAGGACATTTGTTTCTACAGCAAAACTGACTGTTAATATAGCTCCATTACTTCTCCAACCAACTTCAGGTCCTAGTCTTCCCCTCAGTCTCTCTGCTCCAACCATCATGACCTTCTTGTGTTTTCCTAAAGCGCCACGCAAACATTTGCCCCAGAACCATTACACCTACCATTCCCTCCACCTGGAAATACCCTTTCTTCCCGAGATACCTGCATTTCCAGCTCCCTCCCTTCTCTTGGGGCTTTGCTCCAATGTTGCTTAAGTGAGGTCTCCCTGCGTGCACCCTCTCTCCTCCTACACCCCCCTCTGCTTTTCCTTTTCTCCATAATAGTTATCATCATTTGAGGGACTGATTATTTTTTTCTTTTCTTTGCTGTCTCTTTCCCCACTAGAGCATAAGCTCTATCAGGGCAGGAGTTTTGCCTATTTTTTCACAGCTGTATTCCTAATACTTGGGAAAGCATCTGGCACATTATAGTCACTCAGTAAATATTTGTAAAATAGTGTATGTTGGGGGGGTGGGGTGGGGTGTATCCACATGTCAGGTGAGTTTGGGTGACCTTCACAAAGTTTCTGTGTACTTTAAGTCAAATATAGCTGGGATAGAATATAGAGATGGGTACATTGATAAAAAATCTTCTGAGAAAAAGACTAGGTCCAAGATGTGAAATTACACTAAGGCTGGGAAGTAGGATGGAGGAGACTCAACAGGCTGAAATAGTGGGTCAGAGCCATCCATTGCACAATAATTTGCCTAAGGCCACTAAGCTGGTAGAAGGGTCTGTTTTTAAACCCTGCTGGTCAAATTCCTGAAATCACATCTTATCCATCTAACAAGATGGGTCAGAGCTGATCACTGAGAGGACAGGGATTTAGTGTCATGGCAATGACCTTGGACATGTTATATCCTATCAAAATTGTTGAGTTATTCCACAGAAAACTTTTGGAGGTATTCTCTGAGAGTGCAAATAAAGACAGTGGTTACATGTATACATTCTAGGACAAAAGTACTATTTAAATTCTGTTGTTGTTCAGTCTAAGTGGTGTCTGCACTTCGTAACGCCATAGACTGCAGCACGCCAGGCTTCACCATCTCCCAGAGTTTTCTCAGTCTCATGTCCACTGAGTCAATGATGCCATCCAACGACCTCATCCTCTGTCACCCCTTTCTCCTCTTGCCCTCAATCTTTCCCAGCATCAGAGTTTTTTCCAATGAGTCGGCTCTTCGCATCAGGTGGCCGAAATATTGGAGCTTCAGTTTTAACATCTGTCCTTCCAATGAATATTCAGGGTTGATTTCCTTTAGGATTAACTGGCTTTCTGTCCTTGCAGTTCAAGGGACTCTCAAGAGTCTTCTCCAACACCACAATTGAAAAGTATCAATTCTTCAGTGCTCAGCCTTCTTTATGGTTCATCTCTTACATCCCTACTTGACTACTGGAAAAATCATAGCTTTGACTATATGGATCTTTGTCGGCAAAGTGACATCTCTGCTTTTTAATACGCTGTCTAGGTTTATTTATATTATTCAAAAATCATGCATATATATACACATTGTGAGCCTGTGCCTGCCTATGGACTTTAAGCCTGTGTTTGTAGCTGGGACACCTGCCAGGCACAGGGCAGCACAGAGCAGCTTCCTAAAATGGAAACAGTAGCAGGAGGCAGGGGATCCAATGTCCTCTTTTGTGCTTCCATGGCAGGATCTGTGGCAGAAACCTTGAAGTATCTCTTGCCAAAACTTCAGCTTCAGCTGAATGGCTCCCCTAGAATGGCAAGATCTCACTAGGAAGACTGTTGTTGCAATAAACTTTTGGTCACAAAACACCCATCTGTGAAGATACATGTTGATTTGCTGTCGTTGCCTGGAGAATCCAGGGACGGGGGAGCCTGGTGGGCTGCCGTCTATGGGGTCACACAGAGTCGGACACGACTGAAGTGACTTAGCAGCAGCAGTTGCTAAGTCATGTTCAATTCTTATGACCCCATGGACCATAGCCCACCAGGATCCTCTGTCCTTGGAATCCTCCAAGCAAGAATACTACAGTGGGTTGACATTTCTTTCTCCAGGGTATCTTCCCCACCCGGAGATTGAATCTCTGTCTCCTATACTGGCAGGCAGATCCTTTACTAGTGAACCACTAGAGAAATCCACATGATGATTTAGCCAAAGACAAAACTTAGGAAATATATTCTTATGTTTATTAGATGATAATGCTTATTATTTGAAACTATAAATGATGCTAACGATATCCTCTCTTTATGCAGCTGAAAATCTGAGCCATGGCTCCAAAACCTCAAAAACGAAAGAGAACAAAACATGCCAAAACCAAAATGACATTACCTGGTAGGACTGTTTGTTCATTTATGGGATTTTTATGGATTTAGTATTTGTACATCTTTTAGCAGCCAAAACAATCATGGTATTATCTCCCAAACAGTTTTTGCTGTCATAAAGTCAAACGCAAGTGGAATTCAAAACATGGGGATTTATTATTATTTTTATTCATATCATTATAATATCAACTAAATATCATGTAATAAATGACATAAATGTTATAGCAAATATATCATTATGAGATTATTCTGTGAGAAAGACAATTATTCAGTTTCTATTTGATTATTAATACATAGCTTAAGTCTTCATTGTGTGTTTGCTTTTCTGTTTTATGTTTTAAGACTTGGTAGAAGACTAAGATACATATCTGATTCAAAAATGTAAATTTAACATCATTTTATTATATTCTAGTTAGTGAAGAAGCAGAACCCTTGAATATGGAGAGCATGGGTAAGTGGAAATACAATTCAGAATCCATGTCCCCAGTTCTGCAACATTTTAATATGCAATAAGCAAGGGAGAATACTATACATTGAAATTTGAACAAAATGTGCATGTACTAAAAGTACATCATGTTATTTAGAATATAAAATAAAATTTTTTGAAGAAAGATTAAAAGAGTGAAAGAGAGAATTTCAAACTGAATAGTCTCTTAAAAATCTAACATCCTATGATTATTGAGAGACCTTTTGTAACTATAGAGTGTGTTATTTATTTTTTATAAAGTTGTTGCTTTTTTATAATAATATTTTTCAAACTCTGGCTCATGGGCAACATATATCTGTACGTCATGTTCAGTTCAGTTCAGTTCAGTCGCTCAGTCGTGTTCGACTCTTTGCAACCCCATGAATCGCAGCACACCAGGCCTCCCTATCCATCACCAACTCCCGGAGTTCACTCAAACTCATGTCGATCGAGTCGGTGATGCCATCCAGCCATCTCATCCTCTGTCGTCCCCTTCTCCTCCTGCCCCCAATCCCTCTCAACATCAGAGTCTTTTCCAATGAGTCAACTCTTCGCATGAGGTGGCCAAAGTACTGGAGTTTCAGCTTTAGCATCATTCCTTCCAAAGAAATCCCAGGACTGATCTCCTTTAGAATGGACTGGTTGGATCTCCTTGCAGTCCAAGCAACTCTCAAGAGTCTTCTCCAACACCACAGTTCAAAAGCATCAATTCTTTGGCGTTCAGCTTTCTTCACAGTCCAACTCTCACATCCATACATGACCACTGGAAAAACCATAGCCTTGACTAGATGGACCTTTCTTGGCAAAGTAATGTCTCTGCTTTTGAATATGCTATCTAGGTTGGTCATAACTTTCCTTCCAAGGAATAAGCATCTTTGAATTTCATGGCTGCAATCACCATCTGCAGTGATTTTGGAGCCCCGAAAAATAAAGTCTGACACTGTTTCCACTGTTTCTCCATCTATTTCCCATGAAGTGATGGGACCAGATGCCATGATCTTAGTTTTCTGAATGTTGAGCTTTAAGCCAACTTTTTCACTCTCCTCTTCCACTTTCATCAAGAGGCTCTTTAGTTCTTCTTCACTTTCTGCCATAAAGGTGGTGTCATCTGCATATCTGAGGTTATTGATATTTCTCCCGGCAATCTTGATTCCAGTTCGTGCTTCCTCCAGCCCAGCATTTCTCATGATGTACTCTGCATATAAGTTAAATAAGCAGGGTGACAATATACAGCTTTGACGAACTCCTTTTTCTATTTGGAACCAGTCTGTTGTTCCATGTCCAGTTCTAACTGTTGCTTCCTGACCTGCATACAGGTTTCTCAAGAGGCAGGTCAGGTGGTCTGGTATTCCCATCTCTTTCAGAATTTTCCACAGTTTATTATGATCCACACAGTCAAAGGCTTCGGCATAGTCAATAAAGCAGAAATAGATGTTTTTCAGGAACTCTCTTGCTTTTTCGATGATCCAGCGGATGTAGGGTTCTATTATTTCAAGGAAAGAAGCTGATTTTTAAGCAAATAAACTATAACTTAAACAACCAAACTGATGTTGTTCCTACTTTTAGAGGCTAAATAATCTTATTCTAACAACTTTTATTTTTGTCGTTGTTGAAGTTTTCTCTTAGAGTTTTCTTAGATGATGTAGTTCATGTTTAGAAACAGGGAAACACATATATTGTTGGTTCACTAACATTGAACTCACGGCCAACAACACTGTAATTCAGGCCTGACTGAGGTTTTTCTAATAATACGCATGTTTTCTTATAAAGTACATCACAGCCTTCTTGCGCTTAGGAGCACTAGACAGCACTTTAGCTGTAAGCTCAGGGACCTTTTTAAACAGGCAAGTCATCAATACAAAGCACAAAAAATGTGGCACCACATCAGCAGTAGGAAGGACACTGCGGTTTGAGGGCAAGTAGAAGACGGTAGAGCCTCCTTGGCCACGTGCACATTGGGTAACTCACATTTTTTGCCACCTTAAAGCATGTCCACTAGTGAACGTGAAAGTGCCACAACCATTGATCTTGGGTTACAAATGCATTTTAAAAAGTGAATTTGCAAGTACAAAATTTGTGAATAATGAGGACGGAGCATATTTATTTGTTTGTGCATTCATATCCTATTCACACACACACCCATGCTGACTCGCCCTTGTGTGTGCTCGCTACCTCTCACCCTCTCTCTTCTCCCTCCCTCCTACACTTCTCTCCTCCATCTCTCCCTTTCTTTCTCTCTCTCTGTTTCTTTCTTGCACACCCACAAGCTTCAGGGGAATAGAAACTCTTGTTTACCCCTGTACCCCAATGCCTATCTTGATACAGAATAAACACTCAATAAATATTTGTTGATTGATTGAGTGAATGAGTAAATTGCTTTCCCTATTCTTCCTTTCTAATAGACCAGCAGCACTCCTGCCCTCCTTAGTCCTATGTTCTATCTCTCACCCAGTTTTCTCCTGGGTAGCACTTGTCACCATTTGTCCTTATTTGTTTCTGAGTGTATTTATATGCTTAACATCTGTCTCCCCCTCTAGATTGTATGCCCTAGCACTAGCACCATGTTTTTCACATAGTAGGTGCTTAGTAAATATTTTATGACTAAATAATTAACCAGTAAGCAGATCCATGACTTAGCATGCATGCATGCATGTTTCTTTAAGGAAGAAAAAAGAAATTTCAGCACTTTGTAGTGAGAGTTGAGGGGTTTGATTTAGCATCCCCTTGTCCTACAACCTGATCTGATCTGTCCTACAACCTCTCTCTCTACTCTACTCCCAGACTCCCTTGCTGTGGGCTTCTTGTAATTGCCAACTGTCACTCAAGTCTTGGGGCTGTCATGCTGCTTGAGAGTAGGATTCCGTTTCCAACCAAGGACCAAGGGATCAACAGACTAGCTAAAAAATGTCTCCTAAGGCTCTAACAGCCTTCCTTGGTGGCTCAGACAGTAAAGAATCTTCTTGCAATGCAGGAGACACAGGTTCAGTCCCTGGGTGGGGAAGATGCCCTGCAGAAGGAAATGGCAAGCCACTCCAGTACTCTTGGCTGGAGAATCTCATGGACAGAGGAGCTTGGCAGGCTAAATCCATGGTGTTGCAAGAGTTGAACACTACTTAACAACTAAATCACCACCACCAAGGCCCTAATAGGCAATGTCTGGAGGTTTCTAGAGATGATGTGTGATTTTTCCACATAATCAACATTTATTGAGCTTTGTGTCAGGAATACTTCTCTCATCCCATTAGCCCTAGGAAGTTAGCATTACTGTGGCCATTAGAAGATGGAGGTGCTGTGACTCCCAAAAGTTAAATAATTTACCCAAATTGTGTGTCACACTTTAATACGAGTTAGAACATCCATGGTATATTAATGGCTTATGGCCAGTGTAAGAAGTCACCACAAATTTATTATTGTACAGTTTTGGAGATTAGGAATCTGAAATTGCTTTCCCTGGGGTAAAATCAAATTGTCGGTAGGGCTGGTTCTTCTGGAGTCTCTGAAGGGATAGTCTGTTCTCTTACCTTTCCCACCTAAAGGCTCCCAGTGTTAATTGACTCTTGGCCCCTTCCTCTGTCTTCAAAACCAGCAGCGTATCATCTTCTAATCATCCTCTGACTTTGACCTCTGCCTCCCTGTCACTTCTCCTCCTTGATATTGACCCTCCAGCCTTCCTCTTATAAGGACTCTTGTGATTTCACGTGACCCACCTCAGACGCCCAATAACCTTCTCATCTCAAGAGCCTTAACTTAATCACACCTGCAAGTCTCTTTTGTCATATAACACAACACGTTCACAGGTTTAGGGAATTAGGATATGGCTGTCTTTGGGGGAAGTAGTACTCTATTTACCACAAGAGATTAAGAGCACAGCTTTTGGAATTGGACAGATGTGGTTTGAATCATAATTCTGCCACTTAATGACTGTGTGGCCACAAATGACTTCACCTCTTTGAGCTTCTTCCCCATCTGAAGAATGAGGTAGTGACACTCATCTCATGAGCATGAGGCAGAAGGGAAATTAGGTAGTACATGCACGCTTCCTTACACAGGGCGGTCACAGAGAAGGTTTGCATTAACTGTTGTTACTATAACGGTAGGGAAGTAGAGTAATGAATGAAAATGAAGAGTCCAGAAATAAACTCACATATACATGGCCGATTGATTTTCAACAAAAGTACAAAGGCAATTCAGTGGAGAAGAGACAGTCTTTTCAAAACGTGATTTTGAAACAATTGGATCTCTACAGACAAAAAAGTGAACCTCAACCCATACTGCACATCACGTACAAAAATTATCTCAAAATGGATCATAGACCTAAATGTAAAACCAGATATTATAAAACTTCTGGAAGAAAACATAGGAGAAAAATATTTGTGACCTTGGATTAGGCAAAAATTTCCTAGGAAAAAAACACCCCAAATTGTAAATCCTCAGAAGTCTTTGCCTGTTTTTTTCTTTTATGAAACTCTAGTCAGAATGAGCTAAAGGGATGAGCTCTTGCTATGTGGAACAACATAAATGAATCTCAAAATAATCGTGCTAAGCAAAAGAAGACAAACGGAAAGCATATAATGTGCATTTATAAATAGGCCATAAAAAACAAACTACTGATCTATAGAAATGGAAAGCAGATCACTGATTGCCTGGGAGTGAGGAAGGGTGCTGGGAGAAGGGGCAGAAATAAATTTTTATGTATTATGGTTGTGTTCTTTATCTCAATTGTGGTGATAGTTTCATGAATCAATGCATATATTTATCAATATATGTACACTTTAAACATCTATGGTTTATTATTTATCAATTATATCTCACTAGAACTGTTTTTTAAAAAGTAAACCAAAATGTTAAAATAAAGATATGGATGAAATGCACAGGACTTATGTACACACTGGTTCAGTACGCAGGATTGGCCTAATTGCCGTGTGGCCTGTGACTTGTACTGCACAGCCTGCATCCGTGTGCACATAGGATCCCTAGCGAGTTAGTTGTGGAGAGCTTGAGTCTGCCGTGGGCCCCTGCTCTGCTAGGCTCCTAGGTGAATAACTGCACTGTCTGCATCCTGTGCAGTGGACCTTTGTTACCTCCCTGACTGTGTGTGAAGAGGCGCAGGACCCTCTGCTGTGCTCTTCTGTGTCACACATTTGAGAGAAAGTACAGCATGCTAGATGCAGTGCAGGGAATTTGGTTTAGAACCTAGGTCCCCTATATCTAACTCCTAGCCCCTGACCTTGGATACTTTACTTGTACTCTGTGGGCCTCAGTTTTCTCAGCTAAAAAATGCAGGCAGTTACAGTAATGTCTTCAGAATGTTGTTATAAATAGTAAATAAATTAATAATCTGTGTAATGTGCTTGGAACAGTGCCTGGCGGTAGGTGTTTCCCAGAAGCTTCTATATAGCAGGCTGTTTTTCACTCGCTGTCATTCACTCACTGCCCTGGGCTGGCAAAATGTCCAGCAGGTCTTGCCCCCATGGAAGCACTTCTGACCTCTGCAAGCTTCAGGATGCCCTGCATGCCTTCTCTGCTCCAACATCTTTCTCACCCTCCTGGACCAGCCAGTTTCCCACTCTGCTAGAGGCACAGCAGAGCCCAGAGCCCATCTCACCACAAATCACCAGAGCCTCACTGTTATACACCTACAGTGCTGTCTTCAGTGCAGGCCTCAAAGCCTAAATAACAACAGTTCTTTCATTAAATTTAGCCAGAGATCCTTGGGGTGTCCAGAAGGTCAGATCTTCCTCTGTTTAGTTTGGCTGTTGTTCAGGTAGGGCGTGGAGGTACTGGACTATAGTAGTTCTGTGTGGTCTACTGGCTATTAGTTGCCTACAGTTATTACTGATTGTAGATCCCAGCCAGAAACGGGCTACTAATACTACTAACTTCTAGATAAAGAAGTGTAAGATCCTATGTTAAAGTTGCCTTGACAAAGACAAGTTAGTGACTTCCCTGGGGGTCCAGTGGCTAAGACTCTGCACTCCCATGCAGGGGAGCCCGGGTTCAATCCCTGGTCAGGGTACTAGATCCCATATGCTGCAACTAAGACCCAGTGCAGCCAAATAAATAATTTTTTAATGCTCAGTTAGTGTGAAAGGATTATTTTTATGAAGAATATCTAGCTAGTAGGATTTGAAGTATGTTTAGTGGCAGTGAGTGACATAGAACACATCTTGGTCCCTGCCCTTCCAGTTTCTTGGATGGTAGGAAGCTTTCTGGCCTTTATGAGCACCTCTGTTCATGAAGGACAGCCACCTCCTTTCCAGCTCTAGCTCTGTGTGGGTCTCACAGTTCCACCTAGTGGTTTTCTAAGGCAAAACTGCAAGAACTCTTACGAGGCATTCAGTTCAGTTCAGTCACTTAGTCATGTCCGACTCTTTGAGACCCCATGCACCGGAGCACGCTGAAAGGTTGTTGTTGAATCACGCGAAGACACCGGGATTCTTGACCCCCGGAGGAGAAGAATTCAATTCGGGGCCAGAGACGAGGCTTGATTGCTCAGAACTTTTGTGTAATAAAGTTTTATTAAAGTATAAAGGAGATAGAGAAAGCTTCTGACATAGGCATCAGAAGGGGGCAGAAAGGGTACCCGCTTGCTAGTGTTAACAGTGAGGTTATATAATCCAAAGAATGTCTGGAGGTTGTAATAGACCTCATCAGACCTACTCCCATAATTTACATTTTAAGGTAACACTGTCCTCAGGCAAGATACATCCTTGTAAAGACCAGGTCTACTCCCATAATTTATATTTTAAGATAACAGAAGGTTGAATCCAAAGACTGTCCTTAGGCAGGATACATTATTGTTATATAATCCTAAGGAATGTAGAGAAAGAAAAAAAGTTTGTCCTTTCTTCCTCCTTGAGAATTCCAGACCCCTCTCTCCTAGGGGACCCCTAGACTCCCTATCAACCTGCCTAGGAAATGACTCTCTCAACACCAGGCCACCCTGTCCATCACCAACTCCCGGAGTCCACCCAAACCCATGTCCATTGAGTCGGTGATGCCATCCAACCATCTCGTCCTCTGTCGTCCCCTTCTCCTCCTGCCCTCAATCTTTCCCAGCATCAGGGTCTTTTCCAATGAGTCAGCTCTTCGCATCAGGTGGACAAAGTATTGGAGTTTCAGCTTCAACATCAGTCCTTCCAATGGACACCCATGACTGATCTCTGTTAGGATGGACTGGTTGGATCTCCTTGCAGTCCAAGGGACTCTCAAGAGTCTTCTCCAACACCACAGTTCAAAAGCATCAATTCTTCGGCGCTCAGCTTTCTTTCTTTATAGTCCAACTCTCACATCCATTCATGACCACTGGAAAAACCATAGCCTTGACTAGATGGACCTTTCTTGGCAAAGTAATGTCTCTGCTTTTGAATATGCTATCTAGGTTGTTCATAACTTTCCTTCCAAGGAGTAAGCATCTTCTAATTTCATGGCTGCAGTCACCATCTGCAGTGATTTTGGAGCCCCCCAAAAATAAAGTCAGGCACTGTTTCCACTGTTTCCCCATCTATTTGCTATAAAGTGATGGGACTGGATGCCATGATCTTCGTTTTCTGAATGTTGAGCTTTAAGCCAACTTTTTCACTCTCCTCTTTCACTTTCATCAAGAGGCTCTTTAGTTCTTCTTCACTTTCTGCCATAAAGGTGGTGTCATCTGCATATCTGAGGTTATTGATATTTCTTCTGCCAATCTTGATTCCAGCTTGTGCTTCCTCCAGCCCAGTGTTTCTCATGATGTACTCTGCATAGAAGTTAAATAAGCAGGGTGACAATATACAGCCTTGATGGACTCCTTGACCTATTTGGAACCAGTCTGTTGTTCCATGTCCAGTTCTAACTGTTGCTTCCTGACCTGCATACAGGTTTCTCAAGAGGCAAGTCAGGTGGTCTGGCATTCCCATCTCTTTCAGAATTTTCCACAGTTTATTGTGATCCACACAGTCAAAGGCTTTGGCATAGTCAATAAAGCAGAAATAGATGTTTTTCTGGAACTCTGTTGCTTTTTCGATAATCCAGCAGATGTTGGCAATTTGATCTCTGGTTCCTCTGCCTTTTCTAAAACCTGCCTGAACATCTGGAAGTTCACGGTTCATGTATTGCTGAAGCCTGGCTTGGAGAATTTTGAGCATTACTTTACTAGCATGTGAGATGAGTGCAATTGTGCAGTAATTTGAGCATTCTTTGGCATTGGCTTTCTTTGGGATTGGAATGAAAACTGACCTTTTCCAGTCCTGTGGCCACTGCTGAGTTTTCGAAATTTGCTGACATATTGAGTGCAGCACTTTCACAGCATCATTTTAGGATTTGAAATAGCTCAACTGGAATTCCATCACCTCCACTAGCTTTGTTCGTAGTGATGCTTCCGAAGGCCCACTTGACTTCACATTCCAAGATGTCTGACTCTAGGTGAGTGATCACACCATCATGATTATTTGGGTCATGAAGATCTTTTTTGTACAGTTCTTCTGTGTATTCTTGCCACCTCTTCTTGATATCTTCTGCTTCTGTTCGATCCCTACCATTTCTGTCCTTTATCAAGCCGATCTTTGCATAAAATGTTCCCTTGGTATCTCTAATTTTCTTGAAGAGATCTCTAGTCTTTCCTATTCTATTGTTTTCCTCTAGTTCTTTGCATTGATCACCGAGGAAGGCTTTCTTATCTCTCCTTGCTATTCTTTGGAACTCTGCATTCAAATGGGTATATTTTTCCTTTTCCCCTTTGCTTTTCACTTCCCTTCTTTTCACAGCTATTTGTAAGGCCTCCTCAAATAGCCATTTTGCATTTCTTTTTCTTGGGGATGGTTGATTCCTGTCTCCTGTACAATGTCACAAATCTCCATCCATAGTTCATCAGGCACTCTGTCTATCAGATCTAGTCCCTTAAATCTATTTCTCACTTCCACTGTATAGTCATAAGGGATTTGACTTAGGTCATACCTGAATGTTCTAGTGGTTTTCTCCACTTCAATTTCAGTCTGAATTTCACAATAAGGAGTTCATGATCTAAGCCACAGTCAGCTCCTGGTCTTGTGTTTACTGACTGTATAGACCTTCTCTATCTTTGGCTGCAAAGAATATAATCAATCTGATTTTGGTGTCGACCACAGAAACACTGACTTCCAGCCCTAGTGGCTCAATGATATAATTATTCAGGTGATTCGGGGGTTTTTAGTCGCTATAGGCGTAACACTGATTAGTATTTTTCAGGAGATAAAAACTGGCAGTTTGTTTCTAATTCGTCAACAACTTACATTCCAAATGTTTGCTTATTATGCCCACTGACTGTACTTTGCAATATATTTCCATATATAATCAGTGTTACGCCTATAGAGACTAAAAACAAAGCTCACAATTCCTACTTGAAAGGCCACATGCACTTCTCCCCTCGATGATGCTCTTGTTGAGCAGTGGAGGGAGGGTGTCAGACACCCAGGTGTGGGGCCTGGAGAGGATGAGAGTGGGTTCTGGGACTCTGGGAGCTTGTAGTTAGGGGACAGAGTTCTGGGGGTAAATGCAGAACTGAGACTGGGGTGGTAGAAGCTAATGATGATTAAAAAAAAAAAAAAGAAAATGAGAAGAAGGCTTGAGAGAGGAGATGGCAAGAGGCAAAATGATACCTTGTTCCCTTCCATCCACTGTCCTAGGGTCTGCTGCTGCCCAGCACTGACCTGGGGTGGGAGCAAGGGACAGGAAGAAGAGGAATGGAAGCCTCCTGAACCTCCCCTCCTCCTCTTCTGAGGGCAGTTCTGGGATTGGGGAACCAGAGGAGGGAAAAGGAACTCCCTATCCCACCTTCCTCCTCACTGCCAGGTTTACCAATATGACCTAATTGGAAAGTCAGTAGCTTTAAGATGTGAAGAACGGAATAACAAGTTTGACTGTGAAAAAGAGCCCTGGGGAGCAGAGGTAACTGTTGAAGGGCATACTAAGGGCAAACAGCACAGACGTAGGAATGCCAGTAGGGAGGAAGCATTGATGGGCTGAGAAGGGCGAAGAGGGGCAGGCAGGTCTTCAGACTGGAGGGAAAGGCAGAAAGTCAGGGCTTGTGCTCATCAGCTGGTGGGCAGGGCTGAAGGCTGTCGCAGGATTCTTTGCTGTACAGACAAAATTTTCTCTGTGAGGGCAAACGAGGTCACCTGGTGAGAGAGAGCAGCAGGTGAACAGGGAGGGAGGGGGTGTTTTAGGAAGGCAATACAGGTTTAGGTTAGAGCCTAAAAGGGCGATAATACCTTCAAACTAAAATTTCACTTTTAAAACCTATCCTAAGAAAAGAATTTGAAATGTGATAAAACTTTATAAACTAGGTATTTGTTTGTAGAGTTGTTTATAATCATTAGAAACAAATTAGAAAAATAAAAGTAATGCTTACCGACAACAGAGTGATTAAAAACTATGCTACAGAATTACGCTAGTTTAAAATGATGCATTAGAAAAATTATATAATGTCATAGTAAAAGTCTACTGATATAATGGTAAGTACAAAAGGCAGGATTTAGAATTTCATTTAAGATACTATTAATTTGTATGGAGTGACTGGAATGAAACAAACAATATAGGTTCTCTCTTGAGAGATACTATTATGGGTAATTGTTATTTCTGCCTTTTTATCTTTTTAACATTTAAAAAATTTTATTTCATTTTGGAGTATAGTTGATTTACGATGTTGTGTTAGTTTCTTCTTTGCAAAGAAGTGATTCAGTTACACACATCCATATATCTATTCTTTTTCAGATTCTTTCCTATTTAGGTTTTTACAGAACGTTGAGTAGTGTTCCCTGTGTTAATCAGTAGCTCCTTGTTTGTTATCTATTTTAAATATAATAGTGAGTATATGTCAATCCCAAACTCCCAATTTATCCCTCTCCCCAACCACGTTTCCCCTTTGGTTACCGTAAGTTTGTCTTCTAAGTCTGTGAGTCTGTTTCTGTTTTATAAATAAATTTATTTGCTGACATTTTTTATAATGGACAAACTTACTTTTAAAATATGAACAATGATTTTAAAGTCTTTTAAAATTTTAACCAGACAATTATTTAAAGCAAACAACTGCATATTTCCTAGTGTTCATATTTTAAATGGTTATATTTAATGTCTAAATTCACTTTGCCTTTCCCAGGTCATCCAGAAATTTATCCATTAGTGTTAACTACCAAGACCCAGGAAATATTTAACTGCAGAGTAGATGAAGATGTCACAGAAGAACAACCTTACAAACTTATCAAGAAAGAAGATATTTTTGCAGACTTTGCAAACAGAGCTGCAGTATCTGATTTCTACCCAGTCAAAAAAATTGTTCAGGTAGGTATGTCACCCCTCTTTATTTTTCAGCCTTACCTCAAGAGGTTCCTGATACATAATCACAAAAGTTGGAGAGATTCTTGAGCTCAAATCTGACATTTCCCATTACCTTGGACAAATGCTATCTTGTCCATGTCTCTTTGGGAATCCTTCTCAACGACCCTTTGTGAAAAACAAACTCCCATCAGTGACAGATTGTCTTATTCCACACCCAGAAAAGCTCGTTCTTGCCCTATTTTAACTAGAAAGGGAACCTACTCTATTTTCCCATACTGCTTTGATTGTAAACATTCATAATTTTAGTCCTAATTTGTCTGCAAACATGCTAAAGAGTACAACACCAGATAAAAGGAATACTTCTTTTTTTCCTTGTTAGAAATAAAATTGCATGGTAAATTTCCCTGAACCCATTGTGGCTTTTATTTTTTTCCTTTCTTTCTTAAACTTTTTATTTTGTATTGGGTTATAGCCAATTAACAATGTTGTGATAGTTTCAGATGAAGAGTGAAGGGACACAGCCATATATATTATCCACCCATTGTGTTTCAAGAGCTTTTGTAAGTTAATAAAATAACTTTGCAATTTGGGGTTATTAACGATAGATTAGCACTATGGTTTTCTTCTACGATTGATTGATTAAAGAAATATTAATTTGGTGCCAATATCTGAATACACTGAATGACTGCTGAACATTAAGCTTCTCTTTTGATTATGTTTTTGTAGGAATATCCTGGAGATGAGCTTCTCCTTGTCTACGATAGAGACTTCAAGTATGGACTTAACTTCTATCTTATTGGAACTGAAGAGGGCAAGGAAAACTATTTAAATGTAAGCGCACCCTAAGTCAGTGCGACCTGCTGATTGGCAGAAGGAAGCACTACCTCTGGGGGTGGGGAGCAGACATGTCCACGATTATTCTTGTTCGGCTCTGATTCCCTGGGACCTAGAGGAGGTGAGCAGTAAGGGTGCAGTGAGGCAGCTAAGACATCTCCTTCTTTGCCCTTCACTTGCCCAATGAGAGTGGAAACAGCGAATCTGCTGTCAGCCATTCGTTGGCCTATATTCCTGGTTCTTCTCCTGCCATCTCCATGACTTCAGGTAAGTTACTGAACCTCTCAGCTGCAAAATGGTGGTACCAGTAGAGCTGTCATGAAGATTAAATAAGCCCAAACAGGAAAAGCCCTTTGTACAGCACCTGACACAAAGCTGGGGCTTCATACATATTTGCTATGATTATTCAAAAGCAAAAATTTGAAAGGACAACTTGGTCATTGGGCGGTTGAAGGGAATGGGGTGTCAAAGATAAGTGAAAAATAAAAGAATGGTAGTTTCCAAGGAAAAGAAGTCAATTCACCTTTGGGGTGTTGCATTCAAAGTAGTCATGAAAGGTAACAAGTTGCCTTCCAGTCTAGCATCCTCATGAGGAAGTGTAGTCAAAGTGAGGGAGACAGAGGAGTTTGCATGGTTGCCCAGTAGCAAGAAAAATAAAAGAACGCCATAGAGTTTTAAAATACCTAAGACTTTTTAAATTTGATATATTTGTTAGTCAACATTTTCAATTTCATTTTTATGGTTGTTTTTCTCTGTGTTTTAGTTTTTTATTATAGCAGAATATTTCCAGTGTATAGAAAGGTATACCCGATGAAACAAATATCTACACAGAATTAACAAATGTTAATATTGATATTTTATCATATTTACTTTAAAGTCTTTTGAAACAAAATATAACAGATAATGTTTCACTCCCTCTTACACATCCTTCTTAATTCAATTTTTCAAACATCTCTATAAGGAACTATTGTTCTAAGGTTGTTATCGTCTTTTGTTCAAGGTTTCATACTGTCACCATGTATGTATGTTCTACATATAATATATCATATTGCTTAAAATTTACATAAAAGTATACAACTCGTTTTGCAGCTTCTGTTTTTCACTGAATTGTAAAATTCTAGGATCTATTCATTTTGATACATTTAGACATCATATACATACAGATTGAGTTTGTTCATTCCAATTGTTTTATGAGATTTTATTTTCTGATTATTCCACAGTGTATCAACCCTTTCCCTACTGACATTCATTTAATTGCCCATATTTTTCACTATTAATGAATAAGGTAGCAATGAACAGTTATAGATCTATATCTGTATTTATATCCGTGTCTGTATCTCTTTGCACCTCTTCCTTGTGGACATCTTGGTTTAAAAAAACATTCACTCTTTATAATTTAGTGGATCTCATGTTTATTCATACATGTAATCCTCTTATCAAAAAGCATTATTAAATCAGAGAAAATTAGTTTTATATTTTATCAAGTTTTCGCATTCCATATTCTTCAATACTTTTTTCTTATCACACATCTTTTCCCTTTATTCTTCTCCTATCTTTTTCTTCTTTCAGCTTCCTTTTTTGTCCTTAAATTCTTTCTTTTTTGCCCTTTATTCTTCCCTTTTTGGCTTAGTTTCCTTCTCATAACTGAACAGCATGAACCAACAAAGAAGAAAAATAATAAGGGAGAGCTTCATGAATTTATATAAAAGTAAAGTTTATTGCAAAAAAACATGTATAACTATAACCTAAATTTGGTTATATATGTGTGTATTTTTTGCTGAACTTATCTCTTTTAAAAAATTGAAGTATAGTTGATGTACAATGTTGTTAGTTTCAGGTGTACAGCAAAGTGATTCAGACATATATATATACACACACACACACATATATATACACACATATACTTACATATATATTCTTCTTCAGATTCTTTTCCCTTATAGATTACAAAAAAATATTGAGTGTAGTTTCCGTGCTATACAGTAGGTCTTGTTGGTTATCTATTTTATATATAGTAGTTTGTATATGGGGCTTCCCAGGTGGTGCTAGTGGTAAAGAATCCACCTGCCAATACAGGAGACACAGGAGACATGGGTTTGATCCCTGGGTTAAGAAGATCCCTTAGAGAAGGAAATGGCAACCCACTCCAGTATTCTTCCCTGGAAAATCCCATGGACAGAGGAGCCTGGCGGGCTACAGTCCAAAGGGTCACAAAGAATTGGACACAACTGAGCGAGTTCGCACACATTCACGCACATTAGTATGTATATGTTAACCCCAAACTTCTAACTTATTTCTCTTCCCTTTTCCTCTTCGGTAACTGTAAGTTTGTTTTCTGGTGATACATCTTAGAATGCTATTTATTTTATTCCAGCCCCCAGAACTACCAGAAGAACAAGAAGAATATAAAGATCATATTCCTGAAGAAACATATATTTATAGGCCACCTATTTCTAAACCATGGGTTTCTTTGGGCAGTGAAAAAGAAATCGAAGAAGAATCAGTTAAGGAATCTACAAAACAGGTCAGCAGCTTGAATATGATCTCCAGTTATCACCTCCCTAGAGCTGAGCAACACTTATTCCTGAGGAATCCATATGCTTTGCTATGTTTGCTGTGGAGTTATGGTTTTTCTTTTGATAGAAGAATGGTCACTGTCTTAGGTGGGTGTTACGGGTTGAATTATATCTCCTCCTGAAAGATAAGTTGAAGTCCTACCCTCCAGTACTTCAGAAAGGAAATAAGGGGAGTTTTATCCATTATGGCAGGGGTCTTTATAAGAAGATGGGGTTGTGAAGACAGAAACACCAGGAGAACACCATGGAAGATGGGGGCAGAGGTTGGAGTGATGGATCTGCCCCCAGGGAACACCTAGGATTGCTGGCTGTGTCAGCAGAAGCAAGGAAAGAGGCAGGGAACACATTCTCCCGCAGAGTCTTCAGAAGGAACCAACCCTCTAACAGCTCTTTTCCTTTTAAGTTGGGGTATAGTTGCTTTACCATATTGTGTTAGTTTCTGCTGTACAAAGAAATGAATCAGCTATATATACACACATCCATCCTTATTACAGACTTCTAGCCTCCACAAACAAGTGAGAATAAATTGCTGTTGCTTTAAGCCACCTAGTCTGTGGTATGTGATTACAGCAGCCCTAGGAAACTAGGGCATTCCCAGAGCAGCCCCTTCGAGGAGCAATTGTGTACAAGTGATTAAAGTGTCTCAGAAAAGAATGGGGGGAGCAGCAGGACAGAGACATGGCAGAAGCCTTGCAAGGGTGCACTCTTAGGCAAAAGTCTAGCAGAGGGAAGGCTTCAGCCTGCACCCCTAGGGAACTCTGGAGTGTAAGTTATACCTCAGAGTTGTCCCAAACTAAAGCAAAAGAGATGGGCTTACCTGTGTCTCCTACTGTCTATCCCTGGTCAGGATATAAACTGCCAGTCACTTCCTGTTCCTTGTGCCATCAGGCAAAGTGGCCTGGTAGCCCTAGAGCATCCTCCATGGAGGAGCAATAGGTGGTGGCTTTGGGAACCGAGAGCGCAAGACCTGGAAAGGTGCACAGAAATTACATCCAAGAGGATGTGGGCAGAGCACCAGTGCTGTCGACCACACATCTGTTCTTCTCCAGAGACTTTTGTCTCCTTTACTGCTCACCTGTGTTGCAGATTACATATATGATTTCTCGAAAACGAAGTGAATTTGGCGCCCCCATTAAGTTCAGTGACCAGAACGCTTCCAGTGTGAAAGATGCCTATATTGAATGTACAGCCTATCCAGATAAAAATTTCACCCTTAAGCAACTTGAGAGAGATGTTGGCATGCAAGTAGTCCCCCAAATCAAGGAAACAAGTACTCAGACAAGATGGTAAGTATGAAATGAATATATATATATATATTTTTTTTTTCAAAAGCAACTATGGTAAAACCTGGCAGCATCTGTGATTACTGTGACAGAGCTTTATAATAGAAACTAATGGACAGTGAGGCCACATCACAGAGTAATCCAGCTCAAGAAAAACTAATTATAACTACCAATGCTTCTTAAAAATCTTACTAGGAAAATGATATACAAGTATATATATGACTGTATAAAGGGGCTTCCCCAGTGACTCAGCGGTAAAGAATGGGCCTGTAAAGCAGGAGACGCGAGTTCAATTCCTGGGTTAGGAAGATCCCCTGGAGCAGTGTATGGAAACCCACTCCAGTATTCTTGCCTGGAGAATCTTATGGACGGGGACCCTGGCGGGCTACAGTACATGGGCTCGCAAAGAGTCAAACATGACTAAAGCAACTTAGCACGCATGCAGGCTTATTTTTAGGATGAAAAAACTTTTATTTTGAAATAATTTTAGATCTATAGAAGATAAGCCACAAATGTTGGATATGATTTTGAGACCTAGAGAAAGAGAAAACTGCCCAGAATTTTTTTAATGACCTGCACAGTTCCAGGGGGTGGTATAAGCAGAGTTCGCAAAGGACTAGCCCAGGTTGGGTGGAAGGAGTAGCTGAGGCAGAAGACAAGCAGATTCTCTGTGGCAGGCAGGAAGGAATTTTTTCAAGTTCTGAAGCAAAGAAGAGGAAATATTAAAGCTATTAAATAAGTTGAGCCAGTTTAATTTTTGAGAGCTTAGTATTGAAACTCCAACTAAAAATTTTAATTTATCTACTTAAAAAAACTGGAATATATAATGGAACTATATATAACCTTATCCTGTATTTTCCAAGTCTCCTGTAAATATATTATCACACTTTCATAATTTAAAAAAAATAAATTAAAAAAAAAATAAGATGAGCAAGGCAGTATGTATTGGAGTACAGAGGGGAAAAAAAGCCTGTAGTTGAGGAGATTGGCCAGAGTCATCTGTGTGTGTGTGTGTGTGTGTGTGTGTGTGTGTGTTAGTCGCTTAGTCATGTCTGATTCTTTTCGACCCTATGGACTGTAGCCTGCCAGGCAGCTCTGTCCATGGGATTCTCCAGGCAAGAATACTGAAGTGAATTGCCATGCCTTCCTCCAGGGGATCTTCCTGACCCAGGGATCAAGCCCATGTCTCCTGCATTGCAGGTACCTGAGCCACCTGGGAAGCCCAGATAAGAGTCTTCTATAATTAAACCTGGTCACAGGTAAAATGTGACCAGTGTCTAAAATAAAGTGGTGGCAGTAAACCAAGAAAGAGTGAAAAGGAGACATGTGTAAATACAAAATCCTAAAACTCCCATCATTAGAACCAACAAACAATTAGCTAATTTCTCTGCTTTTTTTTTTCTTAACAACAAAACTCTTCACAGAAGTTTTCCACATTTGCTAATTCTACCTTCTCTTCTTCCATTCTGTCTTAAGCCCACTCTAGTCTTAACAAGGTCCCCAAAGACCTGCAGTGGTCTGATTGCCTAATCCAGTTTTCAGATACCCTCTCTCTCTATTTCTCAGCAGTATTTAACATTGTTGACTGTTTCTTCTTCTTGGCTTATGAGCAATATTCAATGTACTCTTTTTAACTCACTGGCAGCTCCTTCTCAGTCTCTTTTACTGGATCCTTGTCCTCCCAACTTCTAAACATTAAAGTACCCCCAAATCTAACTCCTTTTGATGTTTTTTCTAACTACACTTAATCCTTGGGTGAATTTTTTAAGTTAGAGCACATGTACATCGATACCAGAGGTCAGGATAAGATGAGTCAGAAGTCAGGGAGTATATGGACAGACAGGCCAAACCAAAAGAGATGAAGAGAAAGACAAGGATTGGTAGACAAGGACTGGTAGTCAAGTCTTGGCAGACAATTAGGACATCAAAAATCATTAAACACTGACAAGTAAGGGTAAGACCGGAAGGAGAGTGGTGATTCATTAGTACAAAAGAAACTTGGATTTTGAGACAAATTTCTTAGTCAAGCCAACTAGAGATTTCTGTTTACTCAGCCATAAAAAGGAATGAAATTGGGTCATCTGTAGAGATGTGGATGGATCTAGAGTCTGTCATACAGAGTAAAGTAAGTCAGAAATAGAAAAACAAATACTGTATATTAACACATACATGTGGAATCTAGAAAAATGGTACAGATGAACCTATTTCCAGGGCAGCAATAAAAATGCAAACATAGAAAACGGATTTGTGGACACAGCAGGGGAAGGGAAGGAAGGGAGGAATTGGGAGATTAGGATTGACATATAGACACTACCATGTGTAAAATAGATAAACAGTGGGACCCTGCTATAAAGAACAGGAAGCCCATCTCAGTGCCCTGTGATGACCTAGATGGGTGAGATGTGGGTGGAGTGAGAGGAGGTCCAAAAGGGAGGGGATATATGTATACATATAGCTGATTCACTTCATTGTACAGAAGAAACTAATGCAACATTGTAAAACAATTATACTCCAAAAAAATAAAAAGAATGAGTCAGCCAGGGTAGACTCAGGAAGGAACTTATGACAGCAGGGGCCCTAACCACAGGACTTTAGATTTAGTAGGTTCTCCATGCATGTTGAGTGATTATGATGGACAGTTGTTTCTATGTAGGTGGAGAGAAAACATGAGAAATAGCTGCAGATCTTGACCCACAAAGTGGAGGAAAGTATGGAGGAGTGAATCAAAAGGAATTCAAATAGTTCACATCCACGTAACTTAGGAGAATGCTGGTACCATTTACTAAGATCAGAAATTAGGTGGAGAAGATGAGATATATGATTGTGATGGAAGAAGTAAAAAAAAAAAAAAATCAGAGATGAGGTTCAAAGATTAATGACTATGAAAATAAATGTTTACAGTGTTCTTACAGCATACCAGGCATTTTTCTAAGTACTTTGCACACACAACTCAGTTAATTCTCACAACTGCCATCTGAGGTAGACACTATTTCCATTTTACAAATAAAGAAACTAAAGTAAAGAAGTTAAAAACGAAAGCACAATGTTTAGAACATAATTTAAATTTTAAGCAGTAACGAGTAGATTTGCTGAGAAACAACAAAACAAATCACATGTTAAAAAGTGAGAGTGACTCAGTCATGTTGCCACTATGATGAAACCACCAGGAGCCGCATAATCCTACCCAGAGGGCCCTAGTGTGGATAGAAACCAAAAGGTAAATCTTGGGTTCTATCTGAACCCAAGTCTCTGGTTCCAACACCAACATTCTTTCTCTACATCATCCTGTCTTCTGCTGTAGACACTGATCTAGGCAGGGAAAAAAGAAGTTACTGTTCAATTAAATATGAACAAAACTCTCTTCAGTACTCTTTTTTATTACTATCCATTAATATACTTGCCTTTCAGAGACATGTTACTGACATTTGTTCGACAAACACAGATTACATACAACCTAAATTTTTGGAGCACTTAAAATGTGCTAGGCACTGTTTTACAAGCTTTGCATCTATGACACATTCAATCCTTACCATGACACTGTGAGCTAGGGGACATTAAGAACTTCAGTTAGAGATTAAAACTCAGGCACAGAGAGGTTCAATATTGGGTTGGCAAAAAAAGTTCATTTGGGTTTTTCCATATGATGTAACAGAAAAACCCAAACAAACTTTTTCAGCCAACATGTAATTAATTAGCTCAGGGTCACATAGCTAGTAAGTGACAGAACCCGGCTTCAAAGCCAGGCAGCCTGTCACCAGAGTGCACTCTCTTAAGGACTGTATCACATGATCTTTCTACAGCCCCATACCCTAAGATCAAGGAGCTCACCCAATCTAGTGGGTGAGACTGACAAAGCCCAGAGGTATAATACAATGTATAATGTCCAGGGGTAGAGGCGAATACTGAGAGCAAACTGGCTGGAATAATTTCTCCCAGAATCCTGCTGTCATTACTGCCAAAATGTAAATTATTTCTGGTTTTGTATATTTAGAGCAGAGTTTCTCAACCTCAACACCACTGTCTGGATAATTCTGTCTTGTGGTGGGTGAGGTGGGGTGCCGTCTTGTACTCTCTAAGGTGTTTAACAGCATCTCTGGGCTCTGTGCACTAGGTGCCAAAAGCACTTCCAGTTGTGACAACCAAAACTGTTTCCAGACGTTACCAAATATTCCTGGATTGAGAGGATGGGAGAGGGTCTCTCTGGTTTAGAAATTCTGATTTAGTAATTGTAAAGTAATTAGCCTCCAATTAAAATAAATAAATTTTTTTATTTATTTATTTTTTATTTTCATTAGTAAAAGGTTTTTTTTTTAATTTTATTTTATTTTTAAACTTTACATAATTGTATTAGTTTACAATATTGTATTGGTTTTGCCATACATCAACATGAATCCGCCACAGGTGTACACCATCTTTGTTTTATCAGTATCTTTTTATTATAAAATGCTTAAGTCCTTGTAGGAATAGCTAGGTTATGAAAAAGTCCAATTATCTTTATTTAACCATGAATATTTTAATCACTGAATCATTACCTTCCAGCTTCTGTTAAACTATTTCCACTGAAGAAATCTATGCCAGCTGGCGCATAGTCCCAAAAAATTTCTTTAGCAGCAATGTAATAATGAACAACTTGTGTCCCCGTAACGTCTGCTGGAGATTCTTGGCAATCCCTTACATTGAAGAAAGCCTGCATACTCTCTGAAAAATAGTAAATCTAAGTAGAGAATGTTATGAAAACATTAAAACATTTTTCTTAGTCCATATATATATTTTTTAAAACTGTAGCCAACAACATTGCAACTTCCCTTTCTTTTCAGAAATTTGAGGTATTTTATTTAAGGAATCTGTTAAAATCCTGAAATGTATGAAGCAAGTACAAGACTCAGGATGCCAAAGTGAATGTTGAGGAGTGGATATTAGTGGAGATTAATAACCAGCACTGGACCAACTCCTAAGGAATATGGTACCTGCCTACTGAGAGGAATTTGAGTCTGTTTAATCAAAAGTATCTTCCCTTATGGTTCTGAAGTTGTTACCATTAATTACTAGATTAACTAGTTGGCAGGCAGGAAGAAAACCAAGGCAGGTATGTTTCCATAAGAGCATAAGTCCTGTGTTTTGATTTAAGAGCAACATAAGTGGGAGTGGAAATTCATACAGACTTTTTGGAAGGTGATTAGGCAGCCTTTTTTAAAATTAAGAACACTTCCATTAAAAACTTTTGCTTCTTTCGGTTAGGCAAGGTAAAAATTTGCACATACATAAAAAGATACAAATAAAAAGTGGCTAGCTATAACACTGTTAGTGACTTAAATGGGAAAGAAATCCAAAAAAGAGGGGATATACATATATGTATATGTATAGCTGAATCACTTTGCTATACAGTAAAAATTAACACAACATTGTAAATAAACTATGCAATAAAAATTTTAAAACTAAAAAAAAGAAACTCTGATTTAATGAAATGAAGAAAGAATGAAAAACAAATGTAACAAAATGTTAATAATTGAGAACAGATTTGTGGGAAGTATGGGAAGGAGAGAGTGGGACTAATTGAGAGAGTAGCATTGACATATATATACTGCTGCTGCTGCTAAGTCGCTTCAGTTGTGTCCGACTCTGTGCGACCCCGTAGACGATGGCAGCCCACCAGGCTCCTCTGTCCCTGGGATTCTCAGGCAAGAACACTGGAGTGGGTTGCCATTCCCTTCTCCGATGCATGAAAGTGAAAAGTGAAAGTGAAGTTGCTCAGTCATGTCCAACTCTTAGCGACCCCATGGACTGCAGCCTACCAGGCTCCTCCACCCATGGGATTTTCCAGGCAAGAATACTGGAGTGGGGTGCCATTGCCTTCTCCGCATATGTGAAATAAATAGCTAATGGGAAGCTGCTATTAATATATAATATAGGGACCCAGTCTGGCAGCTCTGTTAGGACCTAGAGAGGCAGGATGGGGAGGCAGTTGGAGGGCATATATATATATATATATACACACACTTATGGCTGATTCACGTTGTTGTATGGCAAAACCCAACACAACATTGTGAAGCAATCATCTTCCAATTAAAAATGTTTAGAAATGTTAATAATTGATGAATCTGGGTGAGGAGTGTATGGGAATTTCTTATACCCTTCTTAAAACTTTTCTGTAAGTTTAAAATAGTATCTAAATTTTTTTAAAATAAAGAACTTGCTGATTACATCAGAGAGAAATTCACAAATACTTTGAATGGCAGCTAGTATCTAAGGTAAGGAAAAATTTCAATATATAGAATTTAAATATAAAACAATATCCTAATATGGTCACAGAGAAAAATCTTTGACCTGCCATGACCTGTATTTGTCTTTGATCTAATTTTTGGTATTCAATTTCTTTTAATTTATTAGGACACATCCCAAAAATGCTACTACGCAATATTATCCAAGAGAATTTTTGGAAGAAGAAAAAGAGGCATTGGGACAATCAAAGACTTTAACTGAGTTTCTTAACAGTGTGTCCACAAGGTAAAAATTGTGTATTAAATTAAAGAAACATAAAATGTGTTTGTTTACTTGTAATAAGAGACCTTAATAAACAACTCCATACCTGATGTACAGGTAGAAAGTGTGAAGACAGTTCTTAGACACCCATGAACATGTGATACTTTCTACAGATTCTGTCTTCCTTTCCCTTCTATTGCTAAGCAACATCCTAGGCCTTCCAAGCTAGGGCCACACCAAACGGCGTGAACCTGGAAGGTATATACTGTTGAACATGTGAGGATGTTTTCCTAACGGCAAATTACCATTTATTTACCATGGTTTCTATTATTTAAGTCTTTTTCTTGATTTTTTTATGGGATTACAAAGATGGGGATGTTGTGGATGTTGAGGATGATCATCACCATGATAGGAATTTACAAAAATATATTTTAAATGAGAATCTGAATTCAGTTCAGATATAATTTTTGGATGTGCCATCCTTATCTCTAATTCCTGTGTTGCTGCACTCTTACTGGCTCTGAAAGAGAAGTGTCTTCAGAATGCCCCCTTCACTCATACCAGGGCCCTAGGCAGACCCTGAGGACTTCTAAACCAGAGAAAAAGTTTGAAGGTCTCATCAAGGTGATATCAGAGTTCAAATGAGTGGAACCAATGGTGGACAAGTCTGCCAGCTGTGCCAAAAGGTTGGGTTCCATTTTTTCCCCAAATTAAAGATTTGGTAGACAAATTCATACATAGCCCAAGTTAAGCTTTTTTTATTTTTAAGGAAACATTTTAAGAGTAAATGTCTTAAAAAGTCCAACAACTCTCAAAAAGTTGTTACCTAGAGAGAAGCTGGTTCAAATTTTCAGTATAATTATTCAGAAAGAGCTAATTAACTATTTTCCACTCACTCACAGCAAGTGTGCTTTAGTTTTTCCTATGTGGACAATTAGAAAGAAACCAGAATACCTGAGGTTTCTTTTCCTTTCCACACAAAAATTCAGTAATTATTGAAAATTTTCCTAAGAACATTAAAAATGAGAAGTCTGTCTATATACAATCAATTTTGAGGGAATAAATGCTCTATAGCCAATTCTCAATTATGTACACTGCATATTATCTTTAGACTTGGACTTTTATTCTTCCCTTTCAGTTGCCATACTTACAAAGAGAGGAATAGTGAAGAAAGAGCTTGATAATTCCTTCCTTGAGATGTGGGATGGAGGAGCCAGAACTATAAGAAGAAAGAGGGAAAATTGGTACAGGAATTTTAACAGCCCTGGCCAAGAATAAAAAAGAAACCCACATAAACATCACAGCCATGCTTCCCACTCTAGAACTGTTTTAAGGTTTGGTTAATTTTTTAAAATTAAAATAAACCTTGTTTTGTTCTGGATGAGAACTCTTTTAGAAATGAGTTCCTTCCTTGTCATAGAATTTTGTCTAGAACAAACTAAAGCAAGCATTATTTGCAAAAGAAGAAAATGATCTGAGAGGAAAGTGAGAAACTTCAAGGGAGTTCAAAGCAACTGAGAAACATTCATCTTGAGGTTAAGAAAAAGAAAAAAACAATACCCATGGGCTTTCACTCAGGCTACAAGCTTTGCAAGCCTCAGATTCATCACAGTCAGGAACCACGTAGTACAGTGCAGGGAAATCAAGAAACAGGAAACCAGAGAAAAGATGTTGTCTTCACTTCTTCCTTGTGAGTTACTTCCCAGTGCAGGCTGAAACAGAAAGAAATGATTTTGAAAAATGCTATTAATAACAAATGCTTCTACTTGAAACTGAGTTTAAACCTTGCAGCTCTGGGTGTGAACCTGCCCTACACAGGGTGATTCAAACTTTAACGTGCATATGAACCACCTGGGCATCTTGTTAAAATGCAGGTTCCGACTCAGTAGATCTGGGGTGGAACCTGTCACTCTGCATTTCTAATAGCTCCAGGTCATGGTGATGCTGAAAGTTATTTGGACTTTCAGTCATTAGGGTAAAACCTTGGATGGCATTCTATTTGTGGGAAAGCTCCTAGAGGCCTTGGGAGTGGGCTGAGTTTTCTAGCCTAAGCACATAAAGGGACAGTAGACATTATAGCAACTTATAAAACAGGAACTTGTCAAGCTGAGTTCCTTAAACTAAGAAGAGTACTCAGATTGTTTTTCAAAGGAGCAATATTAGTACTTTTAGCAGGATAATTTTTCATTTTTTAAGGACTGTCTCTTGCATTGTGGGAAGATTAGAAATAGAATTAAACACACTAGCACTTCCCAGACACTGTGACAGCTAAAACCACCACCCACACATGCATATACACACATTTCTAAACTCCAATCTGACTGCTGCTGCTAAGTCGCTTCAGTCGTGTCCGACTCTGTGCGACCCCGTAGATGGCAGCCCACCAGGCTCCCCCATCCCTGGGATTCTCCAGGCAAGAACACTGGAGTGGGTTGCCATTTCCTTCTCCAATGCATGAGAGTGAAAAGTGAAAGTGAAGTTGCTCAGTCATGTCTGACTCTTCGAGACCCCATGGACTGCAGCCCACCAGGCTCCTCCGTCCATGGGATTTTCTAGGCAAGAGTACTGGAGTGGGGTGCCATTGCCTTTTCCAGGTCTGGTGAGGTCTTTACAACCTCCAGACATTCTTTGGATTCATTGGAAAGTATATAACTCCATTGCTAACACTAGCAATGGGGTACTCTTTCTACCTCCTTCTGATGTTTATGTCAGAAGCTTTCTCTATCTCCTTTATACTTGAATAAAACTTTATTACACAAAAGCTCTAAAAAAATAAATAAATAAATAAATAAACTCCAAGTCTTCCCTTGAGAAACTCTCATTTGTTTGTTTTGAATTATATATATAGTATACTTATTATATGTATCAGTATAATAATTATATATAAATACAGTAATTAGTATACATGATCATTTGGTATTGAATATGGCTAAAAGAATTTGCTCTTTCTATCAATTTGGAATTTTCAAAAAGCAAATGAGATCAAGTTCAAAGTAGACATTTACTGAGAAGTTCACTGTGAAAAATAAAGGAAGAGGAAGCATGATTGAGCAGGGAGAGCTTTAGACAAAGTCTCAGCCAACCCGACAGGGAGCTGCAGAGGAAGATGGCCTGTTGGAGGAGTCTGGCCCAGGGCAGAATCCGCAACCCTGGAGTCTGCAGCCTACGTGCTGTCATTGACCCACAGAGAGCATGACCTTGGCTGGGAAGCTGAGGCAGATTGTGATGCTGTTGGAGGCTATTGTGGGTTTCCCCGGTGGCTCAGTGTAAAGAATCTGCCTACCATGCAGGAGACGTGAGTTTGAGCCCTGGGTCGAGAAATCCCCTGGAGGAGGGCATGGCAATCCACTTCAGTATTCTTGCCCAGAGGAACCCATGGGCAGAGGAGCCTGGGGGGCTACAGTCCATGGGGTTATAAAGAGTCAGGCATGACTGAAGCAACTGAGCACGCAGAGGCTGTCAGCTAACAGTATCCTGGCACTAGAAGTTCTGAGTAGCACACTGCCATGAATTTTTTTTCGCTTAAGTCATTTAATATTTCACACAGGTGTTAATCGTTAGTTACGAAATACAACGGAGAACATTTTTTTCTTTCAGTATAAATGAAGCAGGAGGAGCTGCTGAAAGACGTATCATTGAATACTAAAATTCAACCTTTAATTATTTTCTCATTTACAAAATAGTGTGGAAATAGCCCTACAGCAAAATGAAATCATGAATACATTTATTCATGACTGGAAATGCCTAGCAGAAGAAGAAGGCACCTTTGGGGATAAGACAGATACCCACCTGAAAGAGTACCAGTCCTTTACTGACCTTCACAGCCTAACCGAGAAGATGATCACCTGCGTCTCCTGGCATCCAGTCATCTACGGTGAGGCAGAGTCTTGACTGGGATTCCCTCCTGGGATGACATCAGAATAACCTGTTGCTTTTATATGTAAAGTTGCAAACTGGCTCACTTTAAATAAGACAGTCTCTATTCCTGAGTGCCTGTGCCTGCCAAGAGCTTTCTTCACCCTCTCTTCGTCTCTCCTCCCAGCTACCTTTTGGGACCACACTGTGGTCTGTACTTTATAAGATGAGGACCAGAGCTCCCACGTTGCCCAGCTGGTGTAATGCCAAATCTGGATTTGACTGGGACTTGTTGGGCTCCCAATGCTAGCTTCACTCCCTGCAACACTCTACCTCTCTGATTACTGGGCAAGATAAGAGACACATCTCCTTTAAAGTGCTCAGCAGCTAAGAGGGTAGGAATGTGCGAGGGTGGAACCATGGACAGAACCAGCCTTGCTCTCTTTCTTCCTCCTTTCCTGCCCAGTGTTGGCCCTCTCCTCACAAAAACAAACACCTTTTGTTCTTACTAAGTCTTCAAAGTGCACCATTGATTTTATGTCAACAGTCCATCTCAATGTGGACCAGCCACAGTCAAGTGCTAATAGGCAACAGTGGCTATTGGCAACCAATGTATTATTAGACAGTACAGCTCTAACAATACTCTTGGTCTCCTGTAGAATATTTTTACACAGGTTCCATTAAAATGGAAGCGAACAGTGACTATGTAGCAAAACAAAACCTAAAAACACTTCTCTGTGCACAATGGCTGCAGATTTTAATTCCCAGTTATGTTCCAAACAGGGCTAATAGCTGTGTCGGTGGCTGTACGACTGTCCTTTGAAGAGAGGGTCCACTTTTCTGGTAAATTATTGCTGCAACCATCACTGATTCTTTTCTGGAGTTTCTCCGATCCCATACATCCTCAGGTAATAAAGGAGAGTCATCCATATGGTCTAAAAATTTCAAATACTACTTTCACATATCTTAAGCAGTTTTAATTGCAAATCATTTTATAATCACTTAAGGTTGTAAACCCATATAAAGCTAGGCTTTCTTCAGAATTTTTTGTCATTCAATTTGAGCAAAACTCAAGTTTACACTCAGCTTATTGAAAAAGTTTATTGAACAAGTCAACATAGTATTTTAAAAAATATTGTAAGAGAAATGTTCAATTGATTTTAAAAGAGCAAACTCTTTTATGGGCTTTATTTCAATACTAATTGTTCAAACGCAAAGAGACTTTAGTCTCTCACTGAACTTCGTCAATTCCGAGGATCACCAGCAGGAGGTAGTAATGAGTAAAGATGACCGTGCGGGAGTAGTGGGGCGTGGTGGGGACTGCGGCTCTGGAGCGTGCACAGCCCATCTGTGGGGACAGTACTCTTCAGCTGTTGCTGTCAAGTGATCCCGCTTGTCGACAGAATCCAGCAATTTTGTGGGAGATCTCCCAAGTTGTAAATGCCTCAACTAAAACTAAACCAAAACACACAGCAATCCAAATAAAATAGACTAATGGCTGGGTTTACCCCCCACAGTGTTCAGTTTCCAATGTCTGCTCAAGATGAGTTCTGTTTAGGGGGAGGGAGTTTATAGTGTTAAATTAAGTTTTTTCAACATACTTAAATATATTAATATTTTGTTTCTATAAAGCATTGTGTAACTAAAGTTTCCCTAATAAGCCTTCAGTTCAATTCAGTTGCTCAGTCGTGTCCGACTCTTTGCGACCCCATGAACCGCAGCACGCCAGGCCTCGCTGTCCATCACCAACTCCCAGAGTTCACCCAAACTCATGTCCATTGAGTCAGTGATGCCATCCAGCCATCTTATCCTCTGTCATCCCCTTCTCCTGCCCTCAATCTTTCCCAGCATCAGGGTCTTTTCAAATGAGTCAGCTCTTCGTATCAGGTGGCCAAAGTATTGGAGTTTCAGCTTCAACATCAGTCCTTCCAATGAACACCCAGGACTGATCTCCTTTAGAATGGACTAGTTGGATCTCCTTGCAGTCCAAGGGACTCTTAAGAGTCTTCTCCACCACCACAGTTCAAAAGCATCAATTCTTTGGCACTCAGCTTTCCTTATAGTCCAACTCTCACATCCATACATGACTACTGGAAAAACCATAGCCTTGACTAGACGGACCTTTGTTGACAAAGTAACGTCTCTGCTTTTGAATATGCTATCTAGGTTGGTCATAACTTTCCTTCCAAGGAGTAAGCGTCTTTGAATTTCATGGCTGCAGTCACCATCTGCAGTGATTTTGGAGCCCAGAAAAATAAAGTTGTACACTGTTTCCACTGTTTCCCCATCTATTTGCCATGAAGTGATGGGACCAGATGCCATGATCTTAGTTTTCTGACTGTTGAGCTTTAAGCCAACTTCTTCACTCTCTGCTGGGAGCCAGCATATTGCATATTGAGTGAGGATCTGTAATAGCTCAACTGGAATTCTATCACTGCCAGGAGCCAGCGTGAGCACTCCGCCCATGACAAAGGTCATGAGGAAGGAGGCTCGGCATACGCAAAGGCGGGATCGAGCCTCAGGAGTCCCCCTGGAAATTCTCGAGCATCTACCCCCAAAACCAGAGTCTGCCTACTTTCTGCTTTGTGCTTTCACCTACACCTCTGACTTTACAGGGGGCTGTCCCCCACTACCTCTCTCTGAAAAAAGAGTTAGCTCACAGCTCCAGTTAATAATTCCTGGGTGTGACAGTGTTTAACCTACAAACTCCTTTGGAAATCCTCTAGCCTGCCTGAATGGGTTTTTCCGGCCACATGTGATTGTTCAGAGCCTCCCAACTGTGAGAGGCAGGAGATGTTCTAAACTGCCTAAACACAGATTCCTTTGAGTAGTTAAAAGATTGATTAGAAAATGTATTGGTGAAGGGTTTTTCACTTGTTGGGCCAATGTTTGCTGCTAAGTCTCCATACTCCTTACCTACTGTGTCCTTGGCAGTGTATTGATTGATATATAATGGGTGTATAGAAATGTAAAATGCAGCTTTGTCCAATGCTTTTTGGAAGGCTGGCGCCTGACTTTGGAATAATCACCTTTAGAGAAAGATAAGTTTCTTAAAATGTTAACAGGCCTCCGGGCCAGAAGATGATGTCTATCACCTGAACTTTTGCATATGATAAGTTTACAGGAAAAAAGCCTGGCTTGCTGCATGACTCTACCCCTTCCCCCATTATCCTCTATGCATAACTTAAGGTATAAAAACTACTTTAGAAAATAAAGTGCGGGCCTTGTTCACTGAAACTTGGTCTCCCCATGTCACTCTCTCTCCCAAATTCCAGCTGAGTGTCCATCTGGAGCGCGGATGTCCTCTGCGACCATTTATTTGCCTGGGCTTCTAAGACCCACTCGAGAAGGTGTCTAAGGTGGGGCACCTTCCGCTATTCGAGAGGGCGCCTGCGGCCTCCGTGGTCAGAGCTAACCTGGTGTCACGGGTTATATTGATTTTCCGCGTAAACCAAGCCACTCAGCTTCTTTTCTCCACTGAATTTTCCTACTGAGCTATCCTTATTTCAGCCGCTTTTCTCCACTGAATTTCCTCACTGAGCTATCCTCATTCTATTACTCTTTGAATCTTTGATGAATAAATAAATATAAATAGGTCGCCGACGCCGTCCCCGCTTCGAATACCCTGGATCAGCCGAGGCTGGACCCCGGCAACTCTCCTCTTTCACTTTCACCAAGAGGCCCTTTAGTTCTTCTTCACTTTCTGCCATAAGGTTGGTGTCATCTGCATATCTGAGGTTATTGATATTTCTTCCGGCAATCTTGATTACAGCTTGTGCTTCTTCCAGCTCAGCGTTTCTCATGATGTACTCTGCATAGAAGTTAAATAAGCAAGGTAACAATATACAGCCTTGATGTACTCCTTTTCCTATTTGGAACCAGTCTGTTGTTCCATGTCCAGTTCTAACTGTTGCTTCCTGACCTGCATACAGGTTTCTCAAGAGGCAGGTCAGGTGCTCTGGTATTCCCATCTCTTTCAGAATTTTCCAGCCTTAGCCTCCCCTATTCCTTCTTCCTTAATTCATCTGAATAAAGACAATTTTTACTGCTAGAGAGTCTAGATGCTTTAATTATTATAGATACTGAGATCAAAATGACAGTTCTGTCATTCTTCCTCCTTGGCCTACTTACCACAAGAATGGTGCCATCTCTCACTGGGGTTTTCTAGCATTTTCCAGTAGTGTAGAATTACTCTCCAGTCCATGCCATGGAAGTGTGGCTGAACCTCCTGGCAAATAGGAAGAGCAAAGAAACGCTCTCCTCTCCTCTATTTTCAAGAATAGTTTTAAAAAGATATGCAAATAATTTCTTAAAGATATAATGCAAGTGATTTTCTCTTTGTTCTAATCAAAACTATAAGAAAGTATTAAAAGATTTTATTTTCAAAAGTAGAGTTTTCTCTAGAATTCACAAAATACCAAAAAACCCAAGATAATCCATTCCAATTCCAATTTGAAATCTTAAGCTCAGTGCTGGTAAACCAGTGACCTTTGGAACCTATATTTTTGGTCATTAATGTTTAAAGAAGAATGACAACCATGCAAGTGTCGAGCTTGGTGGTGGCACAGTAGCACAGATGCTAACTATGGTTAGTACATCTATTTCCTCACACTGTTGTATTCCTTGCAGAGCTTCCTCCCTACTCCCCAGACACTTGATTTTGTTTATGGGTTCTGTATTACTTTAAAATTTTAAATAATATCACTGGCAACTCCATCATCTCTTTTTGTTCACATGTTTTATTTTTGAGTGCTCATTCTGTGCCATGCTAGTATATATAGATGGAGATAAATCATACAAATATCCTGACCTCCCATAGCTTGCTCTCCACATTTTTCAGAAGCACTGATTTCATAGTCTCTTTATTTATTAAAAAAAATATATAACATTGACCCACGGAGGGTGGAGGAGGGGAGACCAGGTCCCCTTAACCCTGCTCTCATGTGCACGATCAACGTCCAGAATAAAATTCAGCAAAAGCAGCTTCCTCTCCGGGGGTAGAATTCTGGGAATGGACTCCATGTGCATGTTTTTATAAATAACCATAAAATTAGACTTTTGACTTTATTAATATTATTTCATTGCTATGATCATAATACTTTTTTTCATTCTCTCTTGAATTTGGGGATTTACCTTAGTTAATGCTGGAAAGCCCAGATGACATCTTCTGCTTCCAGTTCTGTCCGACTGACCCTAATATCATTGCTGGCGGCTGCATAAATGGACAGGTACATCTGGGGGTTTTTTTCAGCTCTTTATTAATTTAGGCAGCATTCTGTTATACATTTTGACTGGTTATTTTTTTTGAACTTAAGGGTTCAATTCAGCAGAGGAAAGGCATGCCAATTGCATGCCAATCACCATACCAGGAACTGGGGTATAAAAATGTAGTAGATATGGCATCTGGGCTCAAGATATCCACAGGGTAACCCAGTTATATGGTAACTGGAAGAAAACAAGGTCAGATCTATTTGTGCTGCTGAACTAGAACCATACATTGCATAAGATTCCATGGAAAAACAAAAACCATAAGCATAATACCTCTTGGCCAGGAGGCCTCTTCTGAAATTTCCCTAGGGGTAGGAGTTAGGGAATGATCCAGGATTTAGACAGAATTCTCTGGAAAACATACCTATATCACTGAATTTATGTGTGTATAATTTGACACCTTTTTAAAATTATATAATTTGTATAAAACTTAGATTCTCTCTTCCAGTTGCCTGTTTATCCAACAAAACAAAACAAAAAGCTTATAGCTATTTTATGATCAAAGTTTAAGTTCATTGTGATATAGAGAATTTGACCATTACAAGGGTATAATGATCTTTTATCGTGTGGCTAGGAAAGCTTTCTTGTGGTTGAAATGTAAATGACTGCGTCATCCATGCTCACTTATCGAGAACCAAAACATCTAAGTAAACTAATTTTCTTCCATGGTTTTGTTCAACAATAACTGGTAGTTATAATGAGGATCCAGAGCACATCCTCCAAGCCCCGCGAATACTGCCCTCTTTACTGATTGAGAAGGTGACACAACTTTTCAGAATATTTTATTTTTTTTAATTTTATTTTTATTTTTTTATTTTAATTGGAGGCTAACTACTTTACAATATTGTATTGGTTTTGCCATACATCAATATGAATACTTTAGAAAAGCAAATGATGAAAATAAAATCAGCCACAATTTTATAATCCTGATATTTTAGTGTATGGAAATGACTTTTAATCATTGAAAATTATTCTAGCATTGCACATTCTACTTTATTCTGATTTTTCAAAAAATGACCATTGATGTATATGCAAATTCATAGCTGACCATGCTGCTGCTACTGCTGTGTAGTTGTTAAGTTGTGTCTGACTCTGCAACCCCATGGACTGTAGCCCACCAGACTCTGTCCATGGAATTCTTCAGGCAAGAATATTGGAGTAGATAACTATTTCCTTCTCCAGGGGGATCTTCCTGACCTAGGGATCAAACCCAGGTCTCCTGCTTGGCAGGCGGATTCTTTACCACTGAACCACCTGAGAGGCCCTGGAATTGGCCGTGATATTCAGTGAAATAGAAATCATCATTTCCTAGCCTTTCAGTCAATTTGGGGTGTTTGTACTTAATTCTGGAGAACAGACTTTTCTCCTGGGTCTAAAGTAGTTGTCCCCATAATCAGTACATTCCTCCAAACAGAGGAAGAGCTGTTCCCAAAGCAAAGAGAACTGCATGATGTGTATCTTGGATTAAAAAATTTTGGCATTCATTAACACAAGCACAAAAAAGAGCTGAAAATGCTTTTATAGAGAACAAAACTTTTCTATATTACCTTTAAAAGTTACTGACTTAAGATATAGGCTATTTTTTATTATCCTCCCGAGGTGATTGATTTATCAGAGTGCATACAGTACCAATAGATTTTTTTAATGTTCAAGACTCAATTTGCTAATTCCTAAAAATATGTTATAATAATATTTATTTCTCTTTTAGGTTGTCATGTGGGATATTACTGCACATGCAGATCGAATAGAAAATATCAAGGCAGGTGGTAGTAGAAGTAAAAAAGTCACTCTCAAGGTTAGTGTTTATAACTTTTAACCTGCAAGTTTATTCCATTCAGGAGTTTATCAAAAAGTATATGACAAGGTTGCCAAGCTAAACAAAGACTCAACAGAAAAAAAAATATTATTTCCTGTCTTCGCATCTGCTGCAAGCACATTTTGAGTTGGCTTTTATGTAGGCCTTTGAAACAATAGAATGGGAAAGACTAGGAATCCCTTCAAGAAAATTAGAGGTACCAAGGGAACATTTCATGCAAAGATGGGCTCAATAAAGGACAGAAATGGTATGGACCTAACAGAGGCAGAAACTATTAAGAAAAGGTGGCAAGAATGCACAGAAAAACTGTACAAAAAAGGTCTTCATGACCCAGATAATCACGATGGTGTGATTACTCACCTAGAGCCAGACATCCTGGAATGCAAAGTCAAGTGGGCCTTAGTAAGCATCACTACGAACAAAGCTAGTGGAGATGATGGAATTCCAGTTGAGCTACTTCAAATCCTAAAAGATGATGCTGTGAAAGTGCTGCACTCAATATGCCAGCAAATTAGGACAACTCAGAAGTGGCCACAGGACTGGAAAAGGTCAGTTTTCATTCCAATCCCAAAGAAAGGCAGTGCCAAAGAATGCTCCAACTACCGCACAATTGCACTCATCTCACACGCTAGTAAAGTAATGCTCAAAATTCTCCAAGCCAGGCTTCAACCGTACGTGAACTGTGAACTTCCAGATGTCCAAGCTGGATTTAGAAAAGGCAGAGGAACCAGAGATCAAACTGCCAACATCCATTGCATCATCAAAAAAGCAAGAGAGTTCTAGAAAAACATCTATTTCTGCTTTATTGACTATGCCAAAGCCTTTGACTGTGTGGGTTACAATAAACTGTGGAAAATTCTTCAAGAGATGGGAATACCAGACCACCTAACCTGCCTCCTGAGAAATCTGTATGCAGGTCAAGAAGTAACAGTTAGAACTGTACATGGAATAACAGACTGGTTCCAAATAAGGAAAGGAGTATGCCAAGGCTGTATATTGTCACCCTGCTTATTTAACTGGTATCATGAGAAATGCTGGGCTGCATGAAACACAAACTGGAATCAAGATTTCCAGGAGAAATATCAATAACTTCAGATATGCAGATGATACTACCCTTATGGCAGAAAGTGAAGAAGAACGAAAGAGCCTCTTGATGAAAGTGAAAGAAGAGAGTGAAAAAGTTGGCTTAAAGCTCAACATTCAGAAAACAAAGATCATGGCATCTGGTCCCATCACCTCACTGCAAATAGATAGGGAAACAATGGAAACAGTGACAGACTATTTTGGGGGGCTCCAAAATCACTGCAGATGGTGACTGCAGCCATGAAATTAAAAGACGCTTACTCCTTGGAAGGAAAGTTATGACCACCCTAGATAGCATATTCAAAAGCAGAGACATTACTTTGCCAACAAAGGTCCGTCTAGTCAAAGCTATGGTTTTTCCAGTAGTCATGTATGGATGTGAACTGTTGCTGCTGCTAAGTCGCGTCAGTAGTGTCTGATTCTGTGCGACCCATAGACAGCAGCCTACCAGGCTCCGCCATCCCTGGGATTCTCCAGGCAAGAACACTGGAGTGGGTTGCCATTTCCTTCTCCAAATGGATGTGAGAGTTGGACTATAAAGAAAGCGTAGTGCCAAATAATTGATGCTTTTGAACTGTGGTGTTGAAGAAGACTCTTGAGAGTCCCTTGGACTGCAAGGAGATCCAACCAGTCCACCCTAAAGGAAATCAGTCCTGAGTATTCATTGGAAGGACTGATGCTGAAGCTGAAACTCCAATAGTTTGGCCACCTGATGCGAAGAACTGACTCATTGGAAAAGACCCTGGAGAAGGGGACGACAGAGGATGAGATGGTTGGATGGCATCACTGACTCAATGGACATGAATTTGAGTAAGCTCCAGAAGCTGGTGATGGACAAGGAAGCCTGGCATGCTGCAGTTAGTGGGTAGTAAAGAGTCAGACATGACTGAGCAACTGAACTGAACTGAGGCCCTTGATTAAAAACACCACAAAACAGATAGTACTGTCTATCCCATGAGTTCTTTTTTGTGGTCACTGTTGTTAAATAATGAAGAAGGCAATGGCAACCCACTCCAGTACTCTTGCCTGGAAAATCCCATGGACGGAGGAGCCTGGTGGGCTGTGGTCCATGGGGTCGCTGAGAGTCGGGCACGACTGAGCGACTTTATTTTCACTTTTCACTTTCATGCATTGGAGAAGGAAATGGCAACCCACTCCAGTATTCTTGCCTAGAGAATCCCAGGGACAGAGGAGCCTAGTGGGCTGCCATCTATGGGGTCGCACAGAGTCGGACACAACTGAAGTGACTTAGCAGTAGCAGTTGTTAAATAAAGGAGCCAAGGGATTCTCTAAAGTGATGCAGTTGAAAAAGCACTGGAGAGAAACTCCACGTAACTAGGCTTTAGATCACAGTTTCCTGAGTTTGGGTATGTTCCCCTATCCCCGAATACCCCCAAGCATTGATTTTCTTGCATATAAAATGAGTTACAGTCCTTCCTGGTAATAATATGCTCTGACTTGTGAAGCTGTGGATTCTGCCAAGAGGTCTGGGAAGAGATGCCTCAGCTCCCAGCTCAGTACTTACCTACCATTTGTACATTCCCATCCCCAGTCCTTCAACCTGAGCATCATAGATCTCTAACCAAGAAACCATGGATGTGGTCTTCTGTGCACTTAAAAAAAATACTCCTTCAAAAATGGGATCTCATTGGTTCTTTTGGGTAGGGGTCATTCATTCTTGTAAAAAGTTTAGAGGTAAAATCTTAGACTAAACTGAAGTGGAAAGAAGCTAATCTAATTAGGGGCTTCCCAGGTGGGGCAGTGGTAAAGAACCCACCTGCCAATGCAGGAGATGCCAGAGATGATCCCTGGGTCGGAAAGATCCCCTGGAGTTGGAAATGGCAACCCGCTACAGTATTCTTTTGTGTGTGTGTATGTGTACTTTAAAACAAGTACTTTTTAAAACATTTATTATGCTCGTGGATTCAGTGGGTAGGCTTTTAGAATGGGCTTAATGGGTTGGCTTGTTTCTGTTCCACTCTCTTTGGTGCTTCATCTGGGGGAGACTGGCATCTTGAAGAAGGGGGCTACTTGATAACTTGGGGTGGGATCATCCAAAGGCATCTTCACTCACATACTTGAGGGGCAATGCTGGCTTTTGACCCAGGCTTCCCCAGGCTGCTGACTCTACAGGTGCACCTCCACCTGTGTCTCCTAGCGGTATCTTCACATGACTACTTCAGGCTTTCTTCTAGAACATCATAGAGCATCACTTCCACTGCCCGCTCCAGTATTTTCGCCTGGAAAAGCTCCCTGGGAACTGAAGCGGAAAGAAGATAATCTAATTACCTAACTATATAATACATAGAAATACTAATTTATGTTTTTCCTTGAACTGGTATTTCTTCATATTATTGATTTTAATTGGAATGATAGGTCAAGTATGAGTTCCTTCATCAGCTCTCTGAAATTAGCACATAACTTTCTTGTAACATTTTACAGCCTATGTTTCTCCTTGAACCAGAGAGTAATAAAGAAGCAATATATATCAGACACTGTGCAGTCTCCTCAATAGAAAGTGGACATAGGAAAGTAATTACAGATATACATTGGCTGCCTGATACATTTGAGGTGAGTCTTGATGGCTTCATACTCTTCTCCTGCTGACTTGTAGGTTTTTGGAAAATTTTGTTCAAAGAGGATGTTTCAAGTAAACAATTTATCTGCATTTAAATTGTGAATTACCAGGAACTAAACATCACACACTGTGTCACTGTTGACAAACCAAGATCTGACTTGGGGATGAGAAGAAGGCCAGAGTTTCAATTTCCATGGTTTATAAGCCACTAAAAAATGTAGGTAGTGTCAACACTGATATAATACAATAATGGAGAAAATGAAGGTTGTAAAAATAGAAACAAATATTTTACACCTTCGTGAATTTAAATTTTATGGTTTCAGCTGTTTAGAGCGGACTACTCTGAAGATCTGTGACATGTGATAATGTGTCATTTTGCAAAGTGGTCTTGAATTGAGTGCATCGTGAGGCTGATAGGTGAAAACTCTCGACACTTGTGCCGTGTGAGCCTGGCTGACTGCCCAGCGTTTGTGCTGCAGTTTCACTTTGTAGTTCTGTGCTTTACCTGCAAAGTCTGGTGTTTGTGAATCTGAAAACTAATAATCCTCCCAAATGTTTCCCTCAAGGAACTAGGGGTCTACTATGTACTTTGAAAAATTAAAAGATAAGAATATTGAAGAATTGAAGGGAGAAGGCAATGGCACCCCACTCCAGTACTCTTGCCTGGAAAATCCCATGGATGGAGGAGCCTGGTAGGCTGCAGTCCATGGGGTCGCTAGGAGTCGGACACGACTGAGCGACTTCACTTTCACTTTTCACTTTCATGCATTGGAGAAGGAAATGGCAACCCACTCCAGTGTTCTTGCCTGGAGAATCCCAGGGACAGGGGAGCCTGGTGGGCTGCCGTCTGTGGGGTCGCACAGAGTCTGACACGACTGAAGCGACTTAGCAGCAGCAGCAGCGTTATGAAGGGTGATTCGTCCTTCAGGGTATTCAAGTGGATTATGCAAAAATACAATCACTTTTCAAAGTTCTAATGGGCCAAAATAAATACAATGAATCAGAATATCATAATCCTGGATTCTATAGTTTTCTAAGCTAAATAATATTGAAAGAAATTTAAAATATGCACATGTAAATTTTTTAATTAAAAAATAAAGAGCAAGTAGCAAAATGAAGAAAAACATTTGCCCCAAATATGATAAATACAAATTTTCCAGTAAATAAGCTAAAGACATATACTGAAAAACAATTAGCAGATAAACAGGAAAATCATTCAGACTTTCTAATAATCAAAGAAATTATTCATAAAGCAACAATAATGTATTATTTTGGGCCTATTTAATTCTTACATGAGACTTTCAAGTATTATCTTGTGTTAGAAAAGATGAAATGGTGAAATCAATAAACTCTAACATTACTGGTTTCAGTATAAAAGTTTTAGAATACAATTAGCCAATGTGGTTCTTAAATCATTCACATTTTCAAAGTTTTTGACTATTAATACAAAATTTGGGGAATTTATACAAAGAAATAATCCAAATTGTGTCCTAAGATACAGTCACATGCGTATCTTGACAAATCATGTCAAAGTGTATCCATGAAAAAGATTGGAAAAGGATATAGGGTAGAACTATATTTGATTTTAAAAACTTCTATTTCCCAAACTTTCATAATATGATTATGTTTTGTTTTGTTTTGTTTTTTTCAATCATTAATGCATAAAGCGCCAGAGTAAGTGCAAGTCTGGAGTCTTGAGCTTCCTACAAGAGGGAAGCCTTATTAGAGGGGAAGGAAACATGGGTTCCTGATTGTTTATCAATCACAGTGGAAGGTGACAGCTGTAAGTGAACCTCACTGGGCTCAGGCCACAGCAGTCAGCCAGGTTTCCAGGGTCCTCGCTCCTGGGATGCCAACAGGCCTTAGCGCTGCAGCACCTGTATCCTTCTCCCACCCCTACTGTTACTGTTTATTTGCTGCTGGAACCCTCCACCTTTGCCGTTTTGCTCATCAGTTCTATCGGGTAGGTAGGGCATTGGGAAAAGTCATTTTTCCTGTTGATTTGAGAGTAGCGCTCTCACCAGTCAGTCAGTTCAGTCATTCAGTCGTTCAGTCGCTCAGTCGCGTCCGACTCTTTGCGACCCCATGAATCGCAGCACGCCAGGCCTCCCTGTCCATCACCAACTCCCGGAGTTCACTCAGACTCACGTCCATCGAGTCAGTGATGCCATCCAGCCATCTCATCCTCTGTCGTCCCCTTCTCCTCCTACCCCCAATCCCTCCCAGCATCAGAGTCTTTTCCAGTGAGTCAACTCTTCACATGAGGTGGCCAAAGTCCTGGAGTTTCAGCTTTAGCATCAGTCCTTCCAAAGAAATCCCAGGGCTGATCTCCTTTAGCGCTGTCATAGGTTGCCACAAAAAATCTTTCACCTCATTTGAGGGCTGGCTGGTTGGAAACGTGGACCTTCGGGACTCTAAGCCACCAACCCTCCTTGGACTCCTCTGTGTGCTAGCAGACTTGTGCTGCTAATTACTGAAAGAGTGCAGGTGCCCACTGTCCACTGCATGCTGTATCTAATTTAACACCAAGCCTCTCATCTATTGATCTTACCTGCTTAACAATCTCATAAAAGCACCTATGTTCAGCTCCATAATTAACAGTGAAAAACAGAATGCATTTCTGTTTTTCTATTACATTTTGCATTTCTAATACATTTCTATTACATTTCTAATAATAATAGTAATAAAGTTATGGCACATCATGTATATATTAAAAACCAGAATGGTTTATGACTACATAGGTAAGTTTTCAAATTGCAGTAACTGAAAAATCTTAGGATGGAAATTTATATTCATACTAACTAAAACTAATTTTAAAATGTAAAAATGTTTCTGTGAAAAAGGACTGGAAAAGATGTATGTCAGAATTATATTTGATTTCAAAACCTTCCAGTTTCCAAATTCTGTGTTTGTGTTATGTTCTTTTAAAAAATGTTAAAGAAGAAAAAATTTTAACATAAAAAGCTTTGAGAAAAACGTCATCACTGTTCTAGGTACACAGAACTTATTTCTAGCATTTTTAAAAATAGATTAACAGATTGGGAAATGTCTTTGAAAATCGAAGTGGAATATCCTGTCAACTTGTCACTTGTTCGGCAGACTGGTATGTCTTATTTTAATCATTACCTATTTGTTTTCAAACAGTATAATCTTCATCTGATGTTTATTACATTGTTGTGCTCTTCTGTTCCTTAAATAATCTTTGTTGCAGCAATTAAGCCTGGTTAACTAAAGGACAGAATTTTACATTGTTGCTGGTTTAAAAAAAAATCTTATTATGGATACGGATATATTGTAAAAAGAATGAACTAGATTTCATGATTGGTAGTATTGTATAAACATCCATAATTATTCTGGTTCTTCATAGTCATATATTTGTAATTTTGCAATGTTTGTTTATATTCAATTTTATCTCACAATTATGAAGATGACAACATTTAATTGGTAAAGTTTCTTTTAGAAGGTGGAAGAGTCTTGCACTTTTTATTGAACATTTATTACAAGTGTTTTTATAAATAATTCAGTAACTATGTTGAAAAATGTTTATTTTTAAGACTTCTATCCCTCAATTTATAGAACTGAAAATTCATAGTGAAGTAGGACATATGAATGGGAATAGTATTATCTACATCCAGATACTAGCAAAACTTTACAATTCCAAATAGCTTTGACCCCCATAGAAATCATGACCCCTTAAGCTTTAGGCACTATTGCAGCAGAAGCAGCTGTGGAATGGCAGATGAAGGCATAAATAACTTGAATTAATTAATCCTGTGGATATGTATTAGGTAAGGTTCTGTGATTACAAGCAACAGAAATTGACTATAGTTACCTTAAGTGAACAAAATTAATTTATTGGAAGTTTATGCCAATACTGTAATACATGCTTTAGCAGGTTAACTCTTTTTATATTGTCAATAACCCTGAAAAAATACTTATGGATCGAGGAAATGAGGCTTTGAAGACAAATACATCATCTACCTATAGCTCACTATGTATATGGTGAATAGCCAGAATGAGTGGCCAGCCTCTTCCATCAGAAGGGATCAGTTCCAATCATTGTATAACTGTTCAAGATTCAGAGAAGAGATAAACCCAGAAATAAACCCATATGTATGTGGTCAACTGATTTTCAACAAGGGTACCAAGGTAATTTAGTGGAGAAAAATCATGTTTCAACAAATGGTGCTAGGACAAATGGATATTCACCTGCAAAAGAATTACCTCACACTCTATACAAAAATTAACTGATTTATGTTGATGTATGGCAAAACCAATACAATATTGTAAAGTAATTAGCCTCCAATTAAAATAAATAAATTTATATTTAAAAATTAATTGAAAATGAAATAAAGAGCTAAATGTAAGAGTTAAAACTAGACAGCTCTTAGAAAAAACATGGACACACATAAATATAAGTGTTTATGACCTTGGATTAGGTAACGATTTCCTAGATATTACACCAACAAAGGAAATGCAAATCAGAATCACTTTTGATTAGATACCACTTCACACACACTAGATAGCCAAAATAAAAAAGACCAAAAAATAGTGAGTGTTGTTGACAGTGTAGAGAAATTGGGATCTTCAAGACAAATAATACATCTGGTAAGGATGTAGAGAAATTGGAATTCTCAAAAATGATTCAGTTGCTTTGGAAAACAGTCTTAACAGTTCCTCAAAAGATTAAACATAGATGCTACCATGTAACCCAGTAATTCAAGTCCTTACTATATATCCATGAGAGATGAAAACCTACACCCACACAAAACTTATCAACAAATGTTCATAGCAGGATTATTCATAATAGCAAAAAGGGAAAGTAACCCAGTTTTATTTATTCATTCATCAGTCCATCAAATGATGAAGGGGTATAAAGTGTAGTATAGTCCATACAATGGAATATTATTTGACAATAAAGAGGAATGATGTGCTGATATATACTACAACATGAATGACCTTCAAAAACATGCTAAGTGAAAGAAGCCAGTCACAAAAGACCACATATTGTATAATTCCATTTATATGAAATGTCCAAAATAGACCAATTTGTAGAGACAGTAAGGAGATTAGTGGTTGCTCAGGGCTGGTGGGAGGGACTGAAGGAAATGGGGAATGACTGGTAATCTGTACACAAATTCTTGGGGGAGAGGTGATATAAAATCTTCTAAAATTAATTATGGTAATGGTTTGCACAATTCAATGAATATATTAAAACCCACTTAATTCTGTACTTTAAGTGAAAGAAAGTGAAGTGAAAGTATTAGTCACTCAGTTGTGTCCAACTCCTTGCGACCCCATGGACTATAGCCCATCAGGTTCCTCTGTCCATGGGATTCTCCAGATAAGAATACCAGAGTTGGTTGCCATTCCCTTCTCCAGGGGATCTTCCCCATCCAGGGATCAAACCCACATCTCTTGCATTGTAGGCAGATTCTTTACCACTGAGCCATCAGGGAAGCACTTTAAGTGTACTTTAAGTGGGTGAATTTTGCGGCATATGAGTTATATTTCAATAAAGTTGTTAAGTTTTTTAAAAAAGATTGCATCACAAGAAAAATTGTCAGTTGCCAAATTCAATTGCCATGTATGATAATATTAGTCTCAATACTAGCAAAATCATTAAATAATCCCAGAAACTTTATAATTCTCTAAAATATGAAATGCAAAATAGTCCCATTTCATTAAAATCTTAATTTTGGAGATATCAAATATAGCCATAATCACAATGTTAATGTATAGCAGCGAGGATGGTAGTCTTGAGGTTATACCTCTTCTTTGTACTTAGTTTAAAAATAAACTGTAAACTTTTTTTTAAGCACAATATGCTTTTGGGATATCAGACCACAGAAAGCCTTAACCCCTCAACCACAGGCAGAGAAAAAGAAAGAAGAAAGTATTGAAATTCCTTTTGATATACCATCTACTTTTTTGCATCTAGATCTCAGCTGGAAACCTCTCTCAAAGGTAAGTAACATGGGATTTAGTCCATTTTATTTGCTTATATACACTATATAGTTTAAAAGTAGAGCCCCTCAGATTAACACAGGGCATTACAACTCATGTATTCATTCAACCAATAAAGTCTTTCACTGAGAGGTATTATGTCTGCCTAGGTCAAGACAGAAATCACAGTTACCATGAACTCAAGATGGATATTTGTTCATGTATAAGCAAGCAGCAACTTACCAATTTTTTAAATCAATTATTCATTATTACATAGCAGTTGCTTAAAAATTAGTAAGCTCTTAGGTTAGCTCAGAAAAGCTAATTTTATCCGTCTTATAGCCAAAATTCAACATGTTTTACCCATCAATAGTAGAATTGTATCACAATACTTATGACCAAATAAAACTGAAGGTAGCTGAAAGCAGAATTATTTGTAGTTGTCTTCAATGGCAGAGCTTGAAGAAAAGTAATTTTAATTTAAGAAAAGTAGGGCTGTGAATGAGATGCATGTGAGAAGTATGAAGAAACTTCTGACATTGATGGCTCTTTTTCTTTGAAATGTCTAATTCTATTTCCAAATTTAATATTTTTATTTTCCTTTGATTTACAAGTATCATTAAAATTACATTATCATGCATTTGTTCCCAGTGGAAGGGAAAGCACAGAGGGGTGGGAATATTCATGAAGTAACTAGAATTAGAAATTTTCTAGGCAGGATTTATAGAGCTGTAGATAGTTTTAAAAGGAACAAGTAAACAAAGGTCACCTGAGACTAGTTGTCTAGCATGTGGACAAAATTTCTAACGGAGAAAAGTGGGGAGGGAGCCATGAGGGGAAAACGTTGTGTGTGACGGTTTCCCATTCTGGAGCAGACCCGGGCCACTGGCGGAACTCAAGGGCTTGTATGTCCCTGAAGGGACTTGACAGTTCCAGGGAGGTGCAAGGTCCTGCACAACTGTTTAGAGCTTTCTTTAACTGAAAGATTTAGGGAACAGGGAAACAGGCCATTATTTTATATTAAAACTAACAATAAGATATTATGAAACAGAAGACAAAACAGTTTGAGAAATTTAACAACATATGAGACTTTAGGATTTGGAAATGAGCCCCCAGACAAGCTCCCCTCAGTAGCCCGGTTTTAGAAACTGTGGTTTAGGTGCTTTCTGTGGGGAAAAGCAACCAAAATCTGAGGAAGAATGGAGAAGAGATAAAGAGAGGGAAGTAGGGACATAGCCATGTGGGGACAGAGGGAAAGGCAAGAATAAATCAGCCATGGACAGTTTAAGGATATATGGTAGTAATCATTCCTATATGTTCTCTCAAAAGATAAGGCTGTCTAAAGGCGAAACAACTTTAGACCACTGCCCAACCAAGTTAAGCCTGAGCGAAGACAATCTCCTTTTCAAAGCACAAGGTAACTGCCTTTGCTTATTAAAAAGGCATTTAATAAGGTTCCAGAGTTAGTAGTTTCTTATGTCTAAGGTGACTACTTGCTGGGATAGTCTGATTTGTAGGAAAAAAAAATACAGAAAAGCAAACCCTCCAGTATGGCATTTTACAATGGCTGGGATAGCTGCACCAGGCACACTAAAACTGCCTGTATACACCAGAAGACTTGATAGAACTCAGTTCAGTTCAGTTTCGTAGTTATTGAGCACATTCATATATTTTTGAAAGCTCATTATACTAAAAAATTTAATGAAGATCACTTAATGAATATGTATGTGCTCAAAGAATAATTCTACAGAATGGAATGCATCTCAAGTCTAGCAAACTAAATTATGAAGTACTCAGAAACAAACCACCTTTCTCAATCAGAATAGAAAACTAGTGTTTATACAGCACCATAATAAAACTGAGTAGAGAAAGAACAATTGATTTTTAAATATATCGCAACCTGTACACCCTTTTGGAAGTAATTGAAGGGTGTGCTTATAGGCTGTCAAAACTTAAAGGTATGGATTAATATCCCACCTGGAGAGCAACACATAATGAAAGTATACTGGAATCACTAGCATCTGAAGTATTTTCCAAACATTTGCCTTATCAAAAGGACTTACATTTATAAATTGTTCAATGTTAAGTAATAAGATACATAAGACAAACTTATAACTAATATCAAGCTTGGGCAAAATTCACCTTGAAGGTGTATTTTTCATAGAAACAACCCAATACCTCATGCTGAAAAGAAAAAAATGGAATCACAGAATTTTTAGAGACATTTTCAAAGCAATATTAACACATTGCATGTGTTTTATGTACTTGGGCCTCCTTCATTCCAGAGGGTGAATAAGGAGAGCTCCCTCCTCCAACTTGTCCTCTTTGTATTCCATTATTGGTTTCCATGGATTGAATTCCAGCCATGGGTCAGGTACTGTGCTAATATTGCACTTGCTTTTATTCATTTAACAGATATTTATGAAGCGTTTGTTTTATGCTAGGCCTTGGGAGTGCAATGCTGAGCAAAATAGACACTAGTAATCAGAACAGTCCTACAAGCTGGGAGTTATCATTATCAATGTAAAATTAAGGAAACCAAGACTGTAACTTGTAAAAGGTTATCAATGTCCTAATCTTATTTTTTTAACCTAATGAAAAAAGATGATCATCAGGGTATTAGTGCTTTTATCCAGTTTATAGTAAGGGTACGATTATGGCCTTTAAAGTATGGGCTTTTTTTCTTTTAACCATTTGATTGAGGTATAGTAAACATACAATAAAATGCACATGTTAAAATGTTCAATCTGATATATTCTGACATATTAAAAACCCGTGAAACCATCATTGTAATCAAGATAACAAGCTTATCCATCACTTCCAAAAGTTAACTCCTGTAGGGACTCTCTTTGCAATCCCTTCCTCCAGGACCTCTCCCACCTCCACTCCCAACCCACCACTGATCCACTTTATGTCACTAAGAGTTTGCATTTTCTAGAGTTTTCTGTAAATCACACAGTTACACTTTTTGGGTCTGTCTTCTTTCAGTCAGCTCATTATTTGGGGATTCATCCATGTTGTTGTGCATATCCTTAGTTTATTCCTTTTTATTCCAGAGAAGTATTTCATTGCATGGATATACCACAGATGTGTATTCATTCCACTGTTGATGGGCATTTGGGTTGTTTTCAGCTAGGACATAAATAAAGCTTCTGTGAGTGTTCATATGCAAGTTTTTGTATGGACATATGCTTTCATTTGTCTTGGGTAAATATCTAGCAATGGACTGATTAGACCATATGGCAGATGTATGTTTAACTTTTAAACAAACCACCAGTGTTGTCCAAAGTGTTTGTACCCTTTTACATTTTCCCCTGGCAGTATATGAGAGTTTCCTATTCTCCTACATCCTCACAAACAGCTGGTGTGATTAGTCCTTTTAATGTAATCATTCTGAAATATGGTGTGTGTGTGTGCTCTGCCACTCGCTTGTGTCCAACTCTTTGCAACCCCGTGGACTGTAGCCCACTAGGCTCCTCTGCCCATGGAATTTTCCAGGCAAGAATACTAAAATATGCTATTGCTATCTTATTTGCCTTTATCTAATGGCTAAAGATGTTGACCATATTTTCATGTATTTGTTTGCCATCTGTATATCTTCCCTGGTGAAGTGTCCAAAATTTTTGTCAATTGTTTAGTTGTATTGTTTGATCTCTTATTTTCGAGCCTTATGAGTTCCTAATATAATCTGCATACTAGTTCTTTATCAAATACATGATCTGAAAATATTTTCTCTCAGCCTGTGATTTATACTGTAATAAATCATTGTGTTATTCTCCTAACATTTCCTTTGAAAAGCAGAAGTTTTTAACTTTAATAAAGCTAATTTATGCTCCTTCTTGACCCAAAGCAGAGGTTTTTCTAAAGTGTGCTTTTTAAAATGCATTATGAGATATGACTACTTATTTAAAAAAAAAAGATGAATTGTAACTTTAACATTCTTCAAGTGAGTATAATTTCTATTGATCCTTCATTTCTTTACATTAGACTCTTAGTCCATCTCTTTCTGAAGATTGCCTAAATATGTTACCATCTCAGGAGACAGAAACCTTTTTTTCCTTAGAGAACATCATATTTCATTTTAGTGTATGCACAGCTAACAATAGGGAATGGGCACATAAAGCTCAATGTGGTAAGAGAATTATTTAGAAATACTGTCATCCTTTAACTTTTAAAGGATAATTTCCCCATTGTTACTATAGTCATATCTGTGTCTATTCAAAACAGATATGAAATTTATTAAATTCCTACAAAGTGCCAGAGTCTGAGGATATATCTGTGCATAGACAAGTCCCTACTTTCAAGGAGCTTACATTCTGGTGGGACACACACTAAAATAAATGACAAATCCATATCTGCATCTGCTTAAGGAAGGGACTATATGAAATAAAACTTGAAGCATGACCCAAATGCCATCAAACAGGAGCTTCATCAAATGAATGTTCTCTTTCCAGACAAAATCATTTTGTTGAGATTTTTTTGGTTTAGTCACTAAGTTGTGTCTGACTCATGATCCCATGAGCTGTAGCCACCAGGCTCTTCTATCTATGGGATTTTCCAGGCAAGAATACTGGAGTGGGTTGCCATTTCCTTTTCCAGGGGATCTTCCTGACCCAGGGATCAAACCCATGTCTCCTGCATTGTAGCAGACTCTTTACTGACTGAACCACCAGGGAAGCCCAAAGTCACGCAGTCATGTTTGACTCTCAAATACCCTAGTTAGAGCTCCAACTCCTGATAGCTGACCAGCAACAGGAGGCAGAACATGGCCATAGTAATGCCTTTAGAGATAAGAGGCATGTGTTAGAAAGATCCAGGAGATCATGAAGTTAAGTCTTTCACTTGACCCCCTGGGTCTTTCTAACATATACTTCTTATGGCCCTTGGAGATTCCCTAGAAAAAGGTGTATTTGACCAAAACAGCTCAGAAAGGAGATATGGCATATGTTTTTAATTCTCATCTGAGACTATAGTTGGCCATGTCCTCTTACCTGTATTAAGTTGATATGTCAACAGTACCACAAATCAGAAAAAGATTTAACTTTCACTTGGTGATCCCCTTGGATCTTTCTAACATATGCCTCTTATCTCTAAAGGCATGACCATGTCCTGCCTCCTGTCGCCAGTCACCTTTCAGGATTTGGAGATCTAACTATGGTATTTTGAGATCTTCCTTGCACACACTGCCATCTATCTACCTACTCTGGCCAGATTTGGACCTGTTGACTAGAACACACTCATAGGCTTCTCTATCACATTTTGCTTGTTATGATGGGTTCACTGACTAGGAATCACAGGTTCATGCTGTTCTACCATCGTTTTCCTGAGTTCCTTCAGTTTGTGTCTGGTACTCTGTTGCCATCTAGTGGCCACAGGCCTGCCACGTTGCTGCTGCTATGTCGCTTCAGTTGTGTCCAATTCTGTGCGACCCCATAGACGGCAGCCCACCAGGCCCCTCTGTCCCTGGGATTCTCCAGGCAAGAGTACTGGAGTGGGGTGCCATTTCCTTCTCCAATGCATGAAAGTGAAAAGTGAAAGTGAAGTCGCTCAGTCATGTACGACTCTTCGGGACCCCATGGACTGCAGCCCACCAGGCTCCTCCGTCCATGGGACTCTCCAGGCAAGAGTACTGGAGGTGCCATTGCCTGCCATGTTAGAGCCATAAAAGCCAGTGCTCTTCTAAATAGTAACTTTTCGATAAGGTTTTTTAATTTTTGCAATCAGTCTGAATCTCCTTTCTTAAAAAGGAATTCTTTCTATATTTCTTAAAACTTCTCTTGCTATTGTGAATGGGATTCTTTTTTGAAATTATAATTTTGAATTTATATTAAGTATAAGACAATGCTGATTTCAAAGCAACTAACTTGGCTAAATCTTTTAGTTTATCTAGAGATTCTCTTGAATATTCTTTGAAAGCAACTCTGTGAATCCTATTCACTTTGTCCTTTCTATCCATTTCTTTCATGGTAAGTTTTTTTCTAGTGTTCTTTTAACAAATAGTGATCTTCAGAGAGATATTTTCAGGAGCCGATTTTATGAGCCCAATTGTTGTATCTGCTCTTATCAAGAAAAGCACTAAAGTCCTTCATGGTGATGACGATTCCTCATGATACCAAAAGCTTCATGGTACTAGTAGAAACTTTCTGGAAAAATATGTGCTTAATTGCATATATTCCCTTTTCACCAAAATCACATATATATTGACCTTTCCCCCCTGTGTCTTTGGAGTAATGTTTCAGAGCTTTTTGAGGTGCTGTCCTTATATTCTTATAAGCAATAGGATGTAGATTTTGGATGCTGGGTTTAAATTCAAAAGCCACAATTTATTATTTGAACAGATCTGTCTGTGCCTTTTCCCCCCATGTGTTTGAAAGGAGAGAGATAAAACTAAGGGGAGCAAATAATAGCAGCAACTACCTCCTAGAGTGTTATGAAGATAAAATGAGCTAATACATGTAAGCTGTAAGAACTGCTTATCATCAACTCACAATCAGCATTAGCTACCATCTGTGAGACCTTGGGCAAGCTACTTAATCTCTCTGACCCTCAGTTTACTCACCCTTGAAGGAGGATTAACACTTCAACACCTTGGGAATTATTGTGAGAATGGAATGATATGGTTTAGTGCACACAGCTTAGTGCCTGGTATGTAGTCAGCGCTCAGTAAAAGTTAGCAACTATTAGCAGCTGCTGATGGAAAATTCATGACCTGTGTGGATGATGTTGAATTCTATACATATCCAAGTTATTCCAGGCAAGTCTGAATAAATGCAGCTGATGATAACATTTTTCTCAGGCCTCATCCTCTTTGACCATCAAATTAAACGCTATTGACTAAGCCCATCTTCTTGGAGCTCCCACCTTGGATTCTGAGATTTTCCTGATCCCTCTTTAGTTTCCCTCCTCTGATCTTTTTCCTGGCTGCATTTCACCTTGCTGCCCTCTCATCAGGAATTTACCTCAAGCTCTAACTTCAGCTGTGTGTTTTCCCTGTTGCACACTCTCCCTTTGATAACATAGTGTGCTCTCCCACCTGTGCTGAGAATCCTTAAATCTTGTCTCTCACTGTCTCTTTGTACTGAACCCACCCTACCCATACAACGTCAGTGCATCTAGAATAGAACTCATAACATGAGTCATCCCTGCCTCTCTCCTCAGGCCCCCATGCCGTCTCTCACAGAGCAGAACTTAAATCTATGTCCACAGTGCCTTTTCCTTTTCGCACATTTGCCTTTTCCTTTGCATTATCAGCAGTGACCCTTGGATGAGACACTTGGTTCCCCTTGTTAGACCAGGGGAGCACTCCCTCAGGAAACATTTTTTTTGAGGGTATTAAATCTTTTATTGATTACACATGATAATGGCTGATACACAAGCTTCATTCCCATCTAAAACTTTATCTGGTACCATAATTCAATTTAGATATATTGCATAGGATGTGCCAACAGTCATTAATAATAATAAAAACTCCATGACTTTGCATGGGTGACCCTTTAAATGGTCACCCATTTAAACTCCAGGTCACAACACAGTAACTGTCAGTTCAACTACACCAAGGTTCTGAAGACAACAGCTTCTCCACCAAAGCAGGTTGTAAATAGATTTCAAATGGAACCTGGCATCACCCTGAAGGAATTCTTACTTCATACTGTTGGGGTAGTTAACCAAAATGGCTTCAGAGTAGACTAACTTTACGCAGCACATTAAAAAAAAAAACAAAAACGACATTTAATTCAGCATCATGATCGGACTATTACATTTAGCAATCAACAGCATGGGTACAAAAACAAAATCTACATTAAACCCTTTGTTGGAATGCTTTACACTTTCCACAGAACAGAAACTAAAATAACCTGTTATACAATTAAGTACAGTCCTCGAGTTTTTTGCCCATACACATGAGTATTGTCTAAAACATGTCTTCTTTGTAGCACCTAGGCCCTGCCACCACTGTGCTCGGCTGAGTTCACAAATCTGTTGTAAGCTGTAGCTTCCCTGTCACTTCTCTGGCTCTCCTCTCCTGCTAAGCTTTGTTTCCTGGCAGTAATTAAAACCTCCTGCCACTGCCATAGCTCCTGCTGCTGCTGGAACCACCATAGCCACCTTCATTTCATGGTTTGGCAAAGTATTGGCCTCCATCACCATAGGGGCCAGAACTTCTGCCTCCAAAGTTTCCTCCTTTCATGGGTCCAAAATTTGAAGATTGATTGTTGTAATTGCCAAAATCATTGTAGCTTCCGCCACCTCCAAAATTGCTTCCGTCATTACCAAATCCGTTATAACCATCCCCACTGCCACCATATCCGCCACCACCACGGCTGCCACCAAAGCCACCTCGACCACTGAAGTTTCCTCCACGACCAAAGTTGTCACTCCCACCCAAACCACCTCCACAACCGCCACCAAAGTTTTCAGAACCACTTTGACCTCTCTGGGTGGATGAAGCACTAGCCATCTCTTGCTTAGACAGGGCTTTTCTCACTTCACAGTTGTGGCCATTCACAGTGTGGTATTTCTGAATGACAATCTTGTCTGCAGAGTCATGGTCATCAAAGAGTACAAAAGCAAAGCCTCTCTTTTTGCCACTGCCTTGGTCAGTCATGATTTCAACCACTTCAGTTTTCCCATACTGTTCAAAATAATCTCTCAGGTGATGTTCTTCAGTGTCTTCTTTAATGCCACCAACAAAAACCTTTTTCACAGGTAAGTAGGCACCAGGTCTTTGAGAATCTTCTCTTGAGACGGCCCTCTTGGGTTCCACAACTCTTCTGTCCACCTGTGTGGCCTTCCTTTCACCTTCTCCACCGTGGCGTATGTGACAAACCCGAAGCCTGGGGCGCTTGGCGTTTGGATCCCTCATTACCACAGAGTCTGTGAGCGTTCCCCATTGCTCAAAACGGCTCCTCAGACCCTCATCAGTTGTTTCAAAGCTCAGTCCTCTGATGAAGAGCTTCCGCAGCTATTCAGGCTCTTTGGGAGACTGATTTAGACATGACGGCAGTGGAGGCGGGGAGAGACTTCAACGATGCTTTCTCGGCAGCATCCATGGACAGAAAGGAATAACCTAACGAACGTATCTCAGCAAACATTTTTTAAGCACATATTCCCAATGAACACGTATTTATTTACAATGTATTTATGTATGTTCTACTCTGGTAATATATTTATGTACATTATTTTAAAAAGAGAAAAACAGACATAAAAATGAGAGTGAAGAATTTGAAATAAATATTTTAATGATTTTAATTTTATGTATTAAATAGATATGAAATGCCTTTTTTGCTCTTGCTAAATGCTTTGTGAATAATATCTTTTAGAAGGAACAGTGTGGTTGAATGTGTCTAGTTATTTCTTGAAATGTTGATGACACTGTGTAATACAGCTAGTTAAAGATCCCACGTTTGGCTTACTTTGGTACTTGTTTTCAATGTCTTACCCAGTATGAAAAGGGATTGCACAAAGTGTGTAGATCCCAAACAAAGGCAGTGTTGGTTGACTATGCTTACTAAATCATGATGATTATCTTTTACTTTTGTCTGAGATTATGGCAAAGTGTTTTTGAAATGCAAAATATATTTTTAGTATAGTTGAAGTTTTCTTCTCCTATTTAGTTTTCATTTATACTTTTGTTGGTTTTTCCATGGTTAACATAACCCAGAGAATATATTAAGGGTGTGTATGATGAGTAAAGTATTGTGAGCTTAACATTTCTTTATGATCTTTCCCAGGAATATAATATCATGTTAAAAAAAATAAGTGATTTGGAAAAATGCCCTAGATATATCTTTAAGAGAATAGAAAAGAAGGATATAAAGCTAGAAAACCCACTTAAAAAATAAGCTGTCTATATATAATCACCAAAAAGTAATAGAGGAAAATAGACCAATATTTTAATAGTGATACCTCTGGGAAATGTGATAATGAATGATTTTTGCTCTTTTATTCATGCTTTTCTCTCTTCTTGAAAGCTTCAATGAACATTTATTAAGATCTCAAAAGATAGCATTTATTAATTTTAGATTAATTAAGATTAATCAGATGCTTTTAAAAAGATAAAAGTTACAGATGACATTTGAATTTCACCCCCTAGTTTAGCTGTGCTCATACTGTTTACATGGAGAGCTATGATATAGTATAATCATTGAAGTTCTTAAACGATAAACCTGAAATAATCAGCCAGCATTAAATAATGTTCAACATGCTGTATTTATGACAAACACAATAACGCATTAGATTGATTTAGTTTTTAGCAGTTAAAAAAATTTGCACATGAAAGGCTAACCTTGAATTATTTTTAAAAATTGCTATATGATGCCAACTGTATAAAAATAATGTGAATTGCTCATTAGAGATTGTCAAGGGTGTTAATTCAAGAGAAATATCAATGATATCTCTTATTGAGAAAATCCAAGGGTGTTATATAACCTAGAGGATGTATTTTGTGTCCAGTATACTGTCAATAATTCTGAGATAATATAGATATTGCAGAAGTTACTTTCAGACTGTGCCATGGAAACTTTTAGAGCCCCTGAAAAGTGGGCAGAGGAGTCTTCCCTTTGCAGTGTGTGGAAAACCAGAGCAGTGTGGCTTTGATCAGGTTCAAAGGCAAGGGATTCCATATAAACTATGGCTTGAAAAATGCATTCTACTGCTAAATTAGAAGTCTAAAAATTATTGGACTTATGCCCACCACACTGAGGAGGAAGTAGGGTGGATATGTGTGAGAAAGGACAGAGAATATAAACTAATCATATTTTAGAAGATCTTTCAATGTAAATATGTGCTTCTTCTATCCAAATATCTCTAAAAGAAAAAATATTAGCCCAGAGCAAAGCAGTGAAGGCAGGAGAAATGAACCCATACCAGAATCTGGAGAATGCATTGAGCAATATTCTCAAGCCAATAGATGACTTCTGCACCAAGTTCTTTGTGGGAACAGAGGTAAGTTGGAATTACCTGCTTCCAAAATTAGCATTTAAATTACATTTAAATATATGATTATGACCTCTATAGTATGTTTGTCTTATGAGGGCTTACAATGCATTTTTTAGTCTTCTATCTTTTGGCTTACAATATTTATCCTGTTTTCATATTTTTATATGCTTGCTTGCATTTAAAAATTTTAACCTCAATGTCTCATAGGTTCATATTTGAATAGTCTATCAAGTTCTTAGATGTCTTTAAATTCATAAATGTGAACAGTCTATAAAATTAGATATGACTTTCTATTAATAAAAGACTATAAAAGTAAGTATGACTCTTTTTACTAATAAATTATCAACTTGCAAATATTTATCAAACACCTATACCATATGGAAAAACTATGCTAAGTGTTTCAGATTTACTAAGAAAATATATTGTTTTGTTAGGCCAGTACAATCTAATAGGAGAGTGAAAAACTCACTCAATTCAAAAGGTAAGTAACAATTGGATATAGTAACAATAATGACAAACTATGCATAAACATGAAATTTACCATCTTAACCATTTTTTTGTATACCATTCAGTGGTACTAAGTATATTCATATCGTTGAGTAACTCTCACCACCATCCGTCTTGAGAACTATTTCATTATCCCAAATTAAAGTTTTGTCTCAGTTAAAGCAGTAACTCTGCATTCCCTACTGACTCCAGCTCCTGCGACCACAGTTTTACTTACTTTCTCAATGAATTTGACTGTTTTAGTAGTCAAATGCAAGTGGAATCATATAATATTTGTCTCTGTGCACACCAAAGTTTTATAAGCCAGGGATGACAGCTTCAGAAAGAAAATCTTTAAGATGATTTATGGATGGAGGTTCCTGACATTGTACAGGAGACAGGGATCAAGACCATCCCCAAGAAAAAGAAATGCAAGAAAGCAAAATGGCTGTCTGAGGAGGCCTTACAAATAGCTGTGAAAAGAAGAGAAGCGAAAAGCAAAGGAGAAAAGGAAAGATATACCCATTTGAATGTAGAGTTCCAAAGAACAGCAAGGAGAGATAAGAAAGCCTTCCTCAGAGATCAATGTAAAGAAATAGAGGAAAACAATAGAATAGGAAAGACTAGAGATCTTTTCAAGAAAATTATACATACCAAGGGAACATTTCATGCAGAGATGGGCACAATAAAGGACAGAAATGGTATGGACCTAACAGAAACAGAAGATATTAAGAAGAGGTGGCAAGAATACACAGAACTGTGCAAGAAATATCTTCACAACCAAGATAATCACGATGGTGTGATCACTCACCTAGAGCCAGACATCCTGGAATGTGGAGTCAAATGGGCCTTAGGAAGCATCACTACGAACAAAGCTAGTGGAGGTGATGGAATTCCAGTTGAGCTATTTCAAATTCTAAAAGATGATGCTGTGAAAGTGCTGCACTCAATATGCCAGCAAATTTGGACAACTCAGCAGTGGCCACAGGACTGGAAAAGGTCAGTTTTCATTCCAATCCCAAAGAAAGGAAATGCCAAAGAATGCTCAAACTACTGCACAATTGCATTCATCTCACATGCTAGTAAAGTAATGCTCAAAATTCTCCAAGCCAGGCTTCAGCATATGTGAACCGTGAACTTCCAGATGTTCAAGCTGGTTTTAGAAAAGGCAGAGGAACCAGAGATCAAATTGCCAACATCCGCTGGATCATGGAAAAAGCAAGAGAGTTCCAGAAAAACATCTATTTCTGCTTTATTGACTATGCCAAAGCCTTTGACTTTGACTGTGTGGATCACAATAAACTGTGGAAAAGTCTGAAAGAGATGGGAATACCAGACCACCTGACCTGCCTCTTGAGAAACCTGTATGCAGGTCAGGAAGCAACAGTTAGAACTGGACATGGAACAACAGACTGGTTCCAAATAGGAAAAGGAGTATGTCAAGGCTGTATATTGTCACCCTGCTTATTTAACTTCTATGCAGAGTACATCATGAGAAACGCCGGGTTGGAGGAAGCACAAGCTGGAATCAGGATTGCCAGGAGAAATATCAATAACCTCAGATATGCAGATGACACTACCCTCATGGCAGAAAGTGAAGAAGAACTAAAGGGCCTCTTGATGAAGGTGAAAGAGGAGAGTGAAAAAGTTGGCTTAAAGCTCAACATTCAGAAAACGAAGATCATGGCATCTGGTCCCATCACTTCATGGCAAATAGATGGGAAAACAATGGAAACAGTGTCAGACTTTATTTTTTGGGGCTCCAAAATCACTGCAGATGGTGCTTGCAGCCATGAAATTAAATTACTCCTTGGAAGGAAAGTTATGACCAATCTAGACAGCATATTAAAAAGCGGAGACATTACTTTGTCAACAAAGATCTGTCTAGTCAAGGCTATGGTTTTTCCAGTGGTCGTATATGGATGTGAGAGTTGGACTATAAAGAAAGCTGAGCTCAGAAAAATTGATGCTTTTGAACTGTGGTGTTGGAGAAGACTCTCGAGAGTCCCTTGGACTGCAAGGAGATCCATCTTAAAGGAAATCAGTCCTGGGTGTTCATTGGAAGGACTGATGTTGAAGCTGAAACTCCAATACTTTGGCTGCCTGATGTGAAGAGCTGACTCATTTGAAAAGACCCTGATGCTGGGAAAGATTGAGGGCAGGAGGAGAAGGGGACAACAGAGGATGAGATGGTTGGATGGCATCACTGACTCAATGGACATGAGTTTGGGTAAACTCTGGGAGTTGGTGATGGACAGGGGGGCCTGGTGTGCTGCGGTTCATGGGGTCACAAAGAGTTGGACACAACTGAGTGACTGAACTGAACTAACTGAAAGCCTGACACCCTTGGCTTTAACTCCTCTTCAGTGACTTCTTCATGATACACGAAAAATCCAAACTCCTTACACCAAGGCCTATAAGTTTCTGCATAAGTTGCCTCCTTTCTCTCTCTCTACCTCATCTGTACCAATCTCCTCATTCTGTCTGCTTTGATTTTTTTCTTTCTTATTTTTTGTACCAAACTCTTCCTGCCTTTCAGGTCCCTGCACTCCTTGGAATGAATGACATTCATCATTCAGCAGTTATTTATTGATCATTTAATATATGCTGGGCACTGTTCTTTGCCCAGGGAAAATAGCAGTGAACAGAACAGCTAGAATTCCCTGCCCTCTAGGGGATGACATTCCAGTGGGACACTCTTCTACCAACCCTTGATATGGCTGACTGATCTTTCTACTTTGGACAGAGAATTTAAGGGAGTTAAAGGAGGGCAGAGGGCTGAATCAGGAGGGAGTGGAGCCCTGAAAGCAGAGGCCAAGTTGATGGTGATCTCAGGTGGGCCCACCCAGGGGTGAAGAGAGCCTGAGTAGTGGGGACAAGAGTATCACATAGGTGTAGGGGGAGTGGAAGTGCCAGAACTAAGTAACCGGATGGAGAGGGATGTGAAGGTTTCCAGCCAGGTAGCTAGCAATATAATGGACGTGTGTGTCCGTGTGTGCTAAGTCACTTCAGTCATGTCCAACTCCTTGTGACCCTATGGACTCTAGCCCACCAGGTTCCTCTGTCCATGGGATTCTCCAGGCAAGAATACTGGAGTGGGTTGCCATGCCCTCCTCCAGAGGATGCCCACTGACCCCACCCGCCAGGGATCCAACTCATGTCTGCCCGTTGGGAAGCCCAATATAACTGGGTACAAATTATTCCTTTGACTCAGTTCAATGTCAAAGTTCCTCATTTCAGCTATGAGAGCCAGGAGATACTAACTCTCTTAGAGGACTTTGGTAAAGGCTGAGGTCACACACGTAGAGCTCCTGACAACTTCAGCAAGCACTGTCAGTTCAGTTCAGTTGCTCAGTCGTGTCCGACTCTTTGTGACCCCATGGACTGCAGCACACCAGGCCTCCCTGTCCATCACCAACTCCCAGAATTTACTCAAACTCATGTCCATTGAGTCAGTGATGCCATCCAACCATCTCATCCTCTGTCGTCCCCTTCTCCTCCTGCCTTCAATCTTTCCCAGCATCAGGGTCTTTTCTAATGAAATTCTTCACATCAGGTGGTCAAAGTATTGGAGTTTCAGCTTCAGCATCAGTCCTTCCAATGAATATTCAGGATTGATTTCCTTTAGGATGGACTGGTTGGATCTCTTTGCTGTCCAAGGGACTCTCGAGAGTCTTCTCCAACACCACAGTTTATGGTGTTGGAGTATATCATAGCCCCAGGGGTGATGTGTACAGTAGACATATCCCAGGTACCTGTTCCCTTAGACTGTGCACCAAGAGGGGAGGGAAGACTTGTCCTCAGACTCTGAATTTCCAGCACCAAACACAGTCCTTTTCTGTCAAGTGAGTTGACGTGGGTGAGTGAAAGAGTGGCCTTGGTTGCTTGAGATGGTCCTACACTTTGTATAAATCAAATGTTTTTCCATCTCCCCTCCCTCCCCTATAATCCCAATCCATCTCCTTCTCTGAGTCCTCTTAACTCATTTTTTGATACACCCTTCTCTGTGTTTTCCTCTTATTATCTGGTGAAAAAAAAGTGAGATTAGGAGATTATGTCTGGGTTTTACATCTATAGGATGGTGGCATGAGACTAAATTTTTTCTCTAAACCTCTCCCCATCTCTGTCATTCACTGGTTCTCTCTGTCTTTCTCCTCTGAGTGGTAATTTCTGCCTATACCAGGTTCCTTTGTCTTCTCTTCTCCTTAAAATGGCCATAAATAGAACGGGAATATATATTACTTGTTATGTTGTTTGGTTGGAACTCTGTTTCCTGCTCTCAGCATTCAAAGATGATGAGTACTATATGATGAATACATATTTCCTCCTTCTCTCTTATTGCATGATTTTTTTGTAACATGCTGAGAACAAATCACTGAATGAACCAGATGAGATCCCTCCCCTTCTGGAGCTTTCCATCCATTGGGACAATTTTCTGTTAACAACAGACTCTGGAAATCCAGCAGTTGAAATTTGTGTGGCTAGATTATTTTCATAATTGCCTGTGTTCTCCCAATCACTGTGTGCAGATAAAAACTCAACAAATTCATTTGCTTGTTTAATATAAAATCAAGTAATCATTTTTGAACCTTCCCCCGTCACCCTCACTGCACCCAACTGTCATTTGATTAAATCAACCTGTTGCTTTGTGTTTGGGTTGCAATCAGTCTTAGCACATGAATGTGAGGTTATCTGTCTCTTAAGTTGTCAGTGTACTCATCGGGAACCTGTCATGTTTTTAGGAAGGTGAAGTGATATACACAGATTGGAAAATGGAAAGAGACCCTGAAACTGGCCGATTTATGGGTGAGGTTTTTTCCTTCTTTATTATTTCTATGCTTCCTATTATTTGTCGATAATTCAATTCATTTATTTTTAGTTGAAAGATAATTGGTCAACAATATTGTGTTGGTTTCTGCCAAACATCTACATGAATCAGCCATAGGTATACCTATGTCCCTTCCTTCTTGAACCTCCCTCCCACCTCCCTCCCCATACCTCTCCTCTAGGTTGTTAAAGAGTCACACAGCAAATTCTCATTGGCTACCTATTTTACATACGGTAATGTACATGTTTCCATGTTATTCTCTCCAAACATCCCACCCTCTTCTTCCTGCCCCTCACCATGTCCATAAGTCTGTTCTCTATGTCTGTGTCTCCTTTGCTGCGCTGCAAATAGGCTGATCCATACTGTCTTTCTAGATTCCATATATATGCATTAATATACAGTATTTGTTTCTGACAACTTCACTCTGTATAATATGTTCTAGGTTCATCCTATGAGTAAGTTTTGATGATTGCTCCATTATTAATAAGCTGTTTCTTTTTTCCAAAGCACCGAGGAGCCCTGGCCTGCCTTATGAGAGGGAAGGCATGTGAGGTTCTGACCCTACACTTGCTATTGAAGTGAGGGCTTCAGATAAGCTGCACCATGTCACCTAGGAGCTTGTTAGAAAAACAGGATGCTACCCCAGGCCTACTGAATCTAAATACAGATTTTGATAAAATTCTCCAGGTGATTTGTTTTCACACCAAAATTTGAGGAGCACTAATCTGTTGGTGCTTAAATTATGGAGACACTTGGACAATTCAATTTTAAAACAACAATGCTGTCTCAATACTTCAGCAACCCAGTAGCTCAGCAGTGTGGAAAACCTGAGTCAAGGTGAAATTATAAGCTAAATTCACCAAGATCTTGAAGACCTCAGCACTGTAAGGGAGAAGTAACTCTAGGGGCTGGGACTGGTGGTGTCCATGTGTTCCCCTGATCCTAGGCCCAGACTCTGGGCAGTTATGAGGGTCACACCCAGGTATGAACAAGAATCAGAGTCAATGATTCAGGCTTCCCTGCTGGCTCAAGAATCCGCCTGCCAAATGCAGGAAACGCAAGAGACTGGTTCAGTCCCTGGGTTGGGAAGATTCCCCTGGAGAAGGAAATGGCAACCCACTCCAGTATTCTTGCCTGGGAAATCCCATGGACCGAGGAGCATGGCAGGCTACAGTCCATGGGGTCGCAAGGGTTGGACATGGCTTAGCGACTAAACCACCACCACCGATAAGCAAAGTTCCCCATCAAAGCTCAGAGCCTTGGGGCACACTACAATTACAACCACTTGCTTTAATGCTTTGGATTTTATCATGGCATGAACATATATTTGACCTACTTTTCAGAGTGTGGAATAACCATGAGATAAGGAAGAGGCAGCTCCTGGAACCACTTCAACCCTGTGGAACAGTGAGAAGAAGCAATGAGGCTTGGTTTGCAGAAGGGGATCTAGTCAGTCCTGTGGGTGGTTGGAGCAGATGGGCCTATGTGCAAGTGATTACAGTCCAGAGGTCAGAGCCACCACCTTCAGGGGACAGCTGTTGGGGCTCAGATCTCTGCCTTAAACTTAATCTTCACTTCTGAGTCTGGTTCTGCAGGCTAGTGTCTGCCTTAGACCTGCGAAATCGGCTTCATCAGCATTGCCTCCAGGGTGGTCATTTTCATCTGGAAACAAAAGCATTCCTACTTTTATTACACACGTCTCCTGCCTAGAGACCTAAATATGTGTTATTAATAAGAGTGGGGCATTGAGAGAGGATTGGATATGACTTTAAAAAGAGTCAAGTGCATGTAGGGCCGAGACTGATTTCCCATTTTCCAGTCATTTTCAATTCCATGATTTAAGGTTGAACTCAACATTATATATTGAGTATAATATAACATAGTGAATTACATTCAACTACTTTTAAGCTGATTCATGTTTCTATTTATTTAATAATTCATGAATGTTAGTAGTGCATGTGCTGCAGGCCAGGCACATTAGTACATGATAACAGTCTCCTCCACACCCCTGGGATACAAGCTGAGGCAATGACTCAGTTTGTGACACCATGACTTGGTTGTGCACAGATGGACATGGGTTCCTCCTGGTCTCAGATTTTCTTGGAGGCTTACCCTAAACTGCTTTTAAGGTAGCCCATGGCTATGGTTTTTCCAGTGGTCATGTATGGATGTGAGAGTTGGACTGTGAAGAAAGCTGAGCATTGAAGAATTGATGCTTTTGAACTGTGGTGTTGGAGAAGACTCTTGAGAGTCCCTTGGACTGCAAGGAGGTCCAACCAGTCCATTCTGAAGGAGATAAGTCCTGGGTGTTCTTTGGAAGGAATGATGCTAAAGCTGAAACTCCAGTACTTTGGCCACTTCATGCGAAGAGTTGACTCATTGGAAAAGACTCTGATGCTGGGAAGGATTGGGGGCAGGAGGAGAAGGGGACGACAGAGGATGAGATGGCTGGATGGCATCACTGACTCGATGGACGTGAGTTTGAGTGAACTCCGGGAGTTGGTGCTAGACAGGGAGGCCTGGCATGCTGCAATTCATGGGGTCGCAAAGAGTCAGACACGACTGAGTGACTGAACTGAACTGATGGCAAACAGGTTGAGCTATTTATTTTAAATGAATTGTATTCCATCTACAGAGCCAGTGACAATAAACTTAAAAACCAAAAGCTTTATGTTTATACCTCTTTGATGTTTGTTCTGACTTTCATTCACTCATCAAATCATTACTGAGAATCTACTATGTGCCAGGCACTAGGGATACAAAGATATACAAGATAATTTCTCCCCCAAAGGAGATCACTGATTTATTGGAAGTCAGCCACATAAACAAATGATGACATTACACTGTCACTGGTGCTGTGGCTGGCAGCAAACACAAAGTGACATGGAATCCCACAAAGGGACCAACTCTCTTGGGTGGTTAAGAAAAGGCCCTACAGGGAGTTTGGGGGAGAACAGATAGATGTGTATGTATGGCTGGATCCCTTTGCTGTTCACTAAAACTGTTGCAGCCTTGTTAATTGGCTATGCACGCTCAGTCGCTTCAGTCGTGTCCGACTCTTGTGACCCCTTGGACCACAGCCCGCCAGGCTCCTCTGACCATGGAATTTTCCTGCCAAGAATACTAGAGTAGATTGCCATTTCCTCCTACAGGGGAGCTTCCCAAGCTCCCAGGGATGAAACCCGCATCACCTGCATCTCCCGCATTGCAAGCAGATTCTTTACCGCTGAGCCACTGCGGAAGCCCTAATTGGCTATACCAGAATACAAAATAAAAAGTTTGAAAAAAAAAGAAAAGGCTCCACCATAGAGAGATACAGTTGAGCTGGGTCTTCAAAGGGTAGATTTCAAATTTTCAGATGGAGAAAGATATTCCGGGTAGAAAGAGGAACAAATGCAAAAACACAGAAGCTCAAAAGAGCAGTGAACAAGTAGGAAACAGGGAGACCTCCTGGCCAAAGCATAGCAGTAGAGAGGACTACAGCAGCAGGAAAGGCTCCAGGAAGGACATTCGGGTCTAGATGGCAAAGAGCCTTGAGTGCCTCACTAAGCCATGGACCTCATCCTAGTACCATTGATATGAGCAGAAAATCACTCTGTCAGGAGAGCAGGGGTTGGATTAATTTATTGGTGGGTCTTACAATGGAAGCAGGATGACCAGTTGCAATAGCATAGATGAGGAATGGAGAGGACTGATGTGCAGGCAGGGTGATGAGGATGGACAGAAGAGGAGATTCAAGAGGGAGAGATTTAGAGATAAACATGCCAGGGCTTTGTGACCAGTGGGATATGAGTGGAAAAGTAAAAGAGAAATTGCTTTTAATTTCTTGGCATTTAGTTCATTCCAAAAAAAAAAGAGAGAGAGAGAGAAATAGCTCTAACCACCTACTTAAAGGGCATTTTAAAATCATCTTCTTACTTTAATACTTTAAAAATTACCAATCAAGGATTTTGTAACATGGAAAGTCAAAGGACACTTATTCCCATTGGATAATGGTTGAAGTTCAGGGACTGTCAATGTGTAGAGGTGCTGAACTGTAAATTGTACGGCTTACTTACATTCTGTGAACTGGCAGTGTTTTCCTTGGGCGTTACCAGCACAATGGCATTCATAAACAGCATGGACATTTCCTGAGTAAAGATGAGGCAATTACTAGGACCCGTTTTCTCTTGATCTGCCCCAAGTTCAAATGTGCAAGGCAAGAAGGAGAGTTTCTTCTTCTAAGAAGAAACTTCTGAAAGATGGATTACTCTACCTGAACTATGTGTAATGAAGAAGTCATAATCAAACAAGGCTTCCAGATGACCCAAGAAATACAGGCTGATATATTTGATGATGATGACAGTTGACATAATCATCTCATGTACTCAACTCACAAGTTGGCAGGTGTCATGTGTCAGGCACTCTTCCCAGTACTTTCCATGGATTAACTCATTTAATCTTCACAGCAGCACTGTGGATTTGAACCCAGGCTGTCTGTGCTCTTAACTACATCAGGATGCTAAATCCTTTCAATAATGACTCTGGGAACTACTGTTTTGTTTGTTTAAGTTTCTTATCTGACTGGGGGCTCTGGCATTTCATTGAATAACTTAAGGATAGCTCCATTTACTGCTGAATGGCACTAAGGTCTTTCAAAGGACAAAAGGAAGGAAAAGTTATATGGGCTGAGAACATTCAACATGTTAAAGCACCAGTCTTGATGGTTATCTATATTCCTATCACTGATGATCATTAAATTTTGCAGAGGGCTTCTAGACTCCTGGATAGCCCTGTTCATAGAGTGAGATGGTATAGGAAATCCCAGCTCAACAAGGACAAAACCAGGATCTGAGAAATACAGCATCAGCAAGAAGAAAGCTGCTGGTTTCCAGGGATCTCCTGCCTTCCCAGGAATCTTCCAGATCACTTCAAGATGGCCTTAGAAATAAGTCTTCTCTGCTGTCTTCAAAATGGAGCTTTGGTTAGAGGAAAATTGGCCTTTTTGTTTGTTTGTTTTTAACTTAGAAGAGCTACAGTTAAATTTATACTTTATAAGGTTTTTAAAATAATTTTTAAGTTGAGATAAAAATATACATAAACAAGAAATTTAACACGTTAACCATTTTTTAAGTATAGTTCCATGGTGTCAAGTATATTTACACTGTTGTGCAACTAGTCTCCAGAACTCTTTTCACCTTGTGAAACTGAAACTCTGTTCTGGTTAAACAGTAGCTCCCACTCCTTTCCTCTCAGCCCCTGGCCACCAACTTTATGCTTTCTATCCCTATGAATGTGACTGTCATAAGTACCTCATGTCAGTGGAATCATACAGTATTTGCCTCTTTGTGACTGGCTTATTTCCCTTAAAATAATATACTCAATTTTCATTCATGTTGCAGCATATGTCAGAATTCCCTTGCTTTTAAAGGATGAATAATACTCCATTGTATGGGTATACCACATTCTGCTTATCCATTCATCCATTAATGGACATTTGGATTGCTTCTACCTTTTCAGTATTGCAAATAATGCTTCTGTGAACATGGGTGGACAAAAATCTCTTTAACATTGTATCATCTTTTGGAAAGATTATGGTGGCTCTTTTTTCTGCTTAATGTTATGTTGGTGTTCTGAGAAAAAAAAATCAAACCTTCACATAGCTATTAATATGTTGAGATTCAGAGTAAGTTGGTGGTTTTAGTACAAAGTAGACACACGGTGTAGTTTGACCTAGACAGGCACATATTTTTAGGGCCATCCCTGGGACTTGTGGGTGTGGGCAGCAAGGCGAGAAGAGCAGCCCACACCAAAGCCAGGCCAGGGGAGAGGAAACCAAGCCACAGCAGAGTAGACAAACTAGGGGAGCAGGAGTACCCTGGTGCCCAGGACAGAGACAAAGGGGAGGTCATCATTTTAATATCCAAACCAGCTCATCCTCTGGTCTTCCCAGTGGCGATAAATGGAAGGTACAATGAGCCTGTTGCTCTTACCAGAAACCTGGCTGTCATTCTCAGCACTTCATCTCTTTCACCCCGCATGTCAACTCTAGCTCACAAATATTTCTTGATTATCCACTCCTCCCTTGCATCTTCATTCAAGTCACCATCCTTTCTCACCATAACTGCAGCAACCACCTCCCATAGTGTTCCTTCTTTGCTTTTATCTCCTCTGATCTATTCTTCCCACAGCAGTCAGAGAATCATTTCATATATCAATCAGATCGTCTTCTAGCCCTAAAGGACTCATTAAATCACATTATACTTAGAATGTAATCTAAATGCTTTTCCTAATAAGGCTCTGCAGCACCTGGACTCACCAGGTCTTCATTTGTTTCCTATGTTTCACTCTGGGATTATCAGTTGTTGTTGTTCAGTTACTCAGTTGTCTCCAACTCTTTGTGACCCCCTGGACTGTAACACGCCAGGCTTCCCTATTCTTCAGTATCTCTTGGAGTTCGCTCAAACTCATATTCAATGAGTTGGTGATGCCATCCAACCATCTCATCCTCTGACACCCTCTTCTCCTCCTGCTTTCAATCTTTCCTAGCATCAGTCTTTTCTGTGAGTCAGCTCTTCGCATCAGTTGGCCAAAGTACTGGAGCTTCAGCTTCAGTATCAGTCCTTCCAACAAATATTCAGATTGATTTCCTTTAGGACTGACTTGTTTGATCTCCTTGCTGTCCAAGGGACTCTCAAAAGTCTTCTCCAGCACCACAGTTTGAAAGCATCAATTCTTCAGCGTTCAGCCTTCTTTATAGTCCAACTCTCATATCCGTACATGACTAATGGAAAAATCATAGCTTTGATGATACAGACCTTTGTCAGCAAAGTGATGTCTCTGTTTTTTAATACACTGTCTATGTTTGTCATAGCTTTCCTTCCAAGGAGCAAGCGTCTTTTAATTTCATAGCCACAGTCATTGTCCACAGTGATTTTGTAGCGCAAGAGAAAGTCTGTCACTGTTTCCATTTTTTCCCCATCTATTTGCCATGAAGTGATGGGACTGAATGCCATAATCTCCATTTTTTGAATGTTAAGTTTTAAGCCAGCTTGTTCATTCTCCTCTTTCACCTTCATCAAGAGGCTCTTTAGTTCCTCTTCACTTTCTGGATTATCAGACTCCAGTCCTATTGCCTTCCTCAAAATTACAGATACTCTAAACACTTCCCAGGACTCTGTTGTGTATTATTCCTTCTGTCTGGAATGCTGCTACTGATGCTGCTAAGTCGCTTCAGTCGTGTCCGACTCTGTGCCACCCCATAGATGGCAGCCCACCAGGCTCTGCAATTCCTGGGATTCTCCAGGCAAGAACACTGGAGTGGGTTGCCATTTCCTTCTCCAATGCATGAAAGTAAAAAGGGAAAGTGAAGCCGCTCAGTCGTGTCCAACTCTTCGCAACCCCATGGACTGCAGCCTACCAGGCTCCTCTGTTCATGGGATTTTCCAGGCAAGAGTACTGGAGTGGGGTGCCATTTACTCCACACCAAAATCTTCCCGTGCCAAACTCAGGCCTAAATGACTCACCTTCAGAGAATCCTTTCAAAATGTCCCTTGTTATTTTTTCTTGTGATATTTTTTTCCTTCATAATACATTTCACATTTTCTTATTATATACCTTGGGATTTGTTTGTGGAGTATCTGTCTTTCCACTGGATTTTAAGTTCTGAAAGGGCAGATCATATTTGTTTATTAACCATTTTTTACCCAGCCATCCATGGTAGCTGGTACTTACAAACAATCCACAAATATTTATTGACTAACAATCTATAACACTGACTAAGTGATGGATTAATAAATGAGTAAATGAATAAGAATGAAAAGTGTTCCTTTGAGCCTGCAAAGTAGCTTCGATGGGAATTTCCCTGGACTTTTCCATAAAAAGAGGAGGAGCTGTTCCTTGACAGATTGATTCACCCCAACTGACCTCTGGTTCTCCACTATCAGACCTCATTAATCAGGACATATCTGTCCATGGGAGATCTGCCCATTCTTCATTGTAGGAATGTAAACAGTGTTATGAAAGATGAAATGGCCTATTCCACTCCAACAGCAAAGAAGCCTGTGAGCCTCTACACAGTCCATGATGGAGCTGTCCACACCGTTCAGAGGTCACCTTTCTACAAGGACATTATCCTCACTGTTGGGGGTTGGAACGTAGCCATCTGGAAAGAAGGTATTATGGTAAGTTGCCTGCAAAATGGAGGAGTAGGTGTGTGGTCCTTTATTATTGAGAAAAACAATAGGAACAACAGACTGTTCTGACATAACAATGCCTTTGGGACGCTTTTTAGAAATATTGGAACAGATGGCCTGGGGCCCCAGCCTGTCAGCAGAACCAATACAAGCCTTTGGAAAACACAACCATTTGCTTTTCTTCCCTGAGGGCAGGAAACATTTACAAGTCTTTTGTTCTCTGAAACCAGTATTGTCTTCTAAATATATGTTGTGAGCTGTTCACTTGGTTTATGTTTTTCCCCTCCCCCTAAAATACAAGATGGTATACTGATTACTGTATGAAGCCCAAAGAAGCCCTAAGAGAAGCAATGGGTCTATCATCTTTGCTCCTGCACCAGGCAACTTGTCACCAGAAAGTGGGAGTAAGAAATCTAAGGGATCCATCACCAGGCAGTCAGAGACATGCAGAGGTCAGGGTGAGGCTGTGACAAGAATCTTGTGGTCAGGATTTAGGACAGGGCCTGGATCCAGATAGTCAGAAGCTAAACTGCCAAAACCTAGAAAGATTGGTAAAATTGAGTGAAGCGGGAGTGTGGGAAAATCAGTATGCTGTGTCCCTTTCATGAGCTACTTAAGAGAATTATCAAAATCTGGAAAAAAAAAAAAGTATATATATATATATGAGTTTCATATCTGTAATATATATATTCTTTGAGCTAACACTTTTCCCTTTTATTTCTGGGAGTCTAACTTACATGAATACTCAAAAAAATTGTGTATGATATATATGTATATATACATATATATGTATGTGATATATATATATACACACAGATATATATATGTATGTGATATATATATATGTACTTTTTGTCATTGAAAAAAGTTGGGATCTCCTTAAGTGTCCTTCCAGGAAAGGACTTCTACTTCATACCAATGTACTTTGGTATGATTTTTTTTTTGTCTTTACAACAAGCAAGTATTAGTTTTTCAGTTAAAGAAAAAAGAAATTAAGCCAAGATTGTCCAAAGACTGCAGGGGTCAAGAACCTGGTTAGCCACAGAACCGAAGTAACTGAGCAAGAACAGATTGCAGTGTCTCCTGTAAGGAGTCCATGAATTAGTGATGTTTGTTCCCCACAAGAAGCCTTTGTTTGCATGTTTGGGAGGGTAGGAGGCAGCTCCATAGCTTAGGTTAGTCCCAGAAGATATAAGTAGGTGAAGGGATCCACCTGGTTGCCAGGTAGAGCATGATGGTGGGAAGAGAATGCATTTTGATCTTCTGTCTCTATGAAAACCTCCCGAAGAAGGCAAAGTACCCCACAGCAGAGAAGAGAAATGATCTTATTATGCTGCATTGGTGGTCCAAAATCTCTCCCCCAAAATATTCATAAACCACTGGATGCAGCTCACAGAACTGACTGTTCATCCCTTTTCCTGAACACCAGAGCTGTTTCCAAGGTGAGTAGGCACCTGACAAGAAAATAAAGATATAAGCAAAATTTATAATCTTAGAATCTTTACTCATCCAGTGTCCACCAGTCTCCAAACAAATAGCAATGGGCTTTAGGAACAGTTGAATTAGAACCACCAATAGCTCAATTAGAAAATTGGATCATTTCTAAAAAGTCACTAAAATAAGGGGAAAAAAGGCTATAAAAATATACAAGAAAGAAAAGAGCCAACATATATAAAAACCCTATAAGGAAAACAAAGACTTCTGAGTAGGCATAATTCTGCTGTTATATGATCATAGCCATCTGAGTTTTATTTTAAAAACAAAAAAAACCTTGTGAATATCCCTCAGATAATAACAAAAACTTTTGTTTTTAATTTTAGACCGGACCCCTCCTTCAGTCATGCTGTGCACCAAAAAGGTACACCTCAGGGCACTGGTCCCTGACCAGGCCTGGAGTCTTCTATATTGGCCGAGAAGATGGATACATCGATATCTGGGACCTTCTTGAGAAAACTCATGAACCAGCCCAGTCCCAAAACATCTGTATAACTATGATCATGTACATCAAACCCTGGACCTTTTCTGGTATGTTAACTCTGATTAAAGGAGCAAAGTCATTTTGCATTTTTTGGGCCTGGGACATTTTGACATTCATCTGGAAAGCCTCTGATGTTGCTTCTCAAGTTTTTTCTCCCCATGCCACCTCCTCCCTTCCCATCACTGCACTTCCTTTCCCTTCCTTCTTCTACTCAAATTTTGGTTACAACCTGAGTTTCACTAGTTTCTTCATCAGTTATTTCTGAGACACATTTTAGTATGTCAAGCAGGGGCTGATTTTGAACCAAGCAATGAAAAGCATGCTTGTCACCTTCTCTGGGTCCCTAAATCACAGGGTGAACCCTAAATCCTTGCTACCTTTTGCTGCTTCTTTTTCAAATAGAATAAGTTCTGTATCTTTAATCTTTTGTTATGTCACAAATATTCAATATTTTATCACTTTTATGGCTTTCCCCTGGACAGTATCAAGCAGTTCTTTTCATGAAATCTCAATGACTCTGTGAGGTCATATATCTGTTTAAACCATAACTTTTGAACTAACTGTGAGGAAAAAATAATGTATAACAGAGCAAGTAGAAATTCAAGAACATGTCGATAGAAAAGTAATTTATATCCTTTATCTCAGTTTCTCCATTTCACCCAAGTAATACTTTCTACCCAGACTAAGTATATATTTGCCTCATTTAAAAGAAGTTTCCCTTTGTTTCCAGAGATGCATGGGCATAAAATTGTCATTTTCTCAGAAAAAACATGAGGTTTAGAAACACAGTCTTCAGGATTTCTAGAGTGTCAGAGTCTGGCTACTTACTTGACCGTATATGTCACAAAAATGTGTTTTCCCATATTTGCTGCAAAACATTGCTTTTGCATACCTAAAGGGATTACGATTCTAGGATTTAGCAATGTGAACCAGACCTTCTGAAAAGGAGGAGAAAAAAGTTTAGATAAGAAATTAAAATTCTCAAATATGCTTGTGTTTTATACCCATTTAAAATGACCAAAAGGAGCGATTTGTTTCTGTAATAAGAAAACTGGTTATGGCTGTATTTGAAATTCATCTGGATAATGGCATCCTTTAGCCCTTACTGTCTTTGGTGAAAATCGGCATCATGATTTTTCTGTGAAAATCTTCCATGTATTGTACCCGCTTCCTTCTCAAATCTGCCATGGATCCAGTCAGAGAGGGTCAACCTCACCTGGGAGTCACAGTCCTTAAGTAGAGGCTAAGAAAACATGATTGGGGATGAGCAGGGTGGCTGAGAAAGGCTCAAGGTCTCAGCCTTCATTTCACCAACTGGAAAAATGTCTTTCATGTGTTATTATGATCTCCAGTCATGAAGGTCTGATGAAGATGCCAAGATTATTGTAACCACAACAGGCCCTTTGGGAGATCACAAAGCAAAAATGCAGTATGTGTTTAACCTCTAAGATGACTTTCTGATTGCAGAGCTGTTTTTTCTCTCCATTTTTTGAAACTTTTAGCTAAGCAGCAATTTATAGCCATAGCTGATTATTATGGAACACTGCATATATTGGAAATTCCTTGGACATTAAGTCACCCTTCAAGCAATGAGGTTAGTAACTTTTGGCTTTGAGGATTTATGTGATCAGATACTGCTGAGACATGTTTTAGACATATGTTCAGAAATGACAGCATTTTTGCTCTGTAAGAATATAAAAGAATCATGCAGTCAAAAATAAGGGGATGTTAACCTAAATGGGAAAAGAATTTGAAAAAGAATAGATATATGTATACGTGTAGCTAAATCACTTTGCTATGCATCTGAAAGTAACACAACATTGTTAATCAGCTATGCTCCAATATAAAATAAAATAATGAGGGGATGTATTCCTGTTGTATGAGATAAATGACTTAAAGCTAGAGGGGGAAAAAAGCATGCAATGAAAGAAAGGCCAAGTAAATGAAGCCCAGATTCAGAGAAGAATTGATTTGGGGATTCATAATCATAGGAAGTTATTTTCAGATTTTAACCCAAGCATGGGACTTTATTTTGGTGATACCCTTCCCAGAGGACCCAGCTGACATTTTTTGCATCTCTCCATTGCCAGCCTCCATCCATCCTTCCCCAGCTTGGTGTACTGCAGGCAGCAGGTCTGAAGTGGCAGTGTTCTGCTTCTCCATACATTGCATCCAGGGGTTTCGTTTCAAGCAGTGTTAATAGTTATTTTATAAAAAGAATATCAATAAATAGTACATAAATATGGATACAGTAAACATTAAATATATAGATTGCAATCTGTTGCAAGTTCCAACAACGTCAACCTAGTTACTTGCAGGCAAAAAACTCTTCCTTCTTTGGTCACCTCGTCCAAGGTCTCTGATGCCTTCCCTGCTTCTATTCTTCTGCCCACACACGCTAAGCTCTTCAGGGGACCAGGAACTCAACTCTGCTTCCAGCCCCTTTAGGGTTTCCACTGACATCCTCGTCTGGGTTTTCCAAGTTTGATAATGCAAAACTTCCCTCAGCCTTGAAAGTGAGAAGGAGAAAAAGGAGGGAAAAGAGGCATCCAAGGATATTTCTCTTATAAAATTGCAATTTTTTGCAGCCCTCTCCTTCCAATCCCACTCCTTTTCTGCCATCCCCCAATTCGCAGGTCCCTAAACCTTAGCCCAGTGGCCCACGAATTAGCTCCTCTGGTAGTGGGCTTTGGGCTTTATCCCAAAGCAGGCAATCTAGCTAATAACTTAAAAGCAGCAGACGTTCTTCCAGAGCCTTGTCAAGAACATGGAGGCTTCTGTGTGAGCCCCCCTCTCATGGGCCTGTATTTCTAACAGGTATCAAGTATAAGCCACTACTTTGAAAGAGAAGTCAAACATCTGGAATATGTAGAACAGCGCAGAAAAATTCGTGAACAGGAAAAGAGAGAAATGGAGCTGGAACTGGAGAAGAAAAAAGTTGTAAGTTAAATTTCAGAAACCAAAATTGCTTTCCTTTAACACTAGTAGGATTATATTTGTTTGGCTTAGTCCACAGATTCAAAAGAAAAAATATGCCTTTTCACATTCTTCTCTTCTTCTCATGAGAGTCAAGAGGGCAGTTCTCTGATTTCCTAGCTTAGTATGAGTCAAACTACCAATTGGACACCTAGTGAGATTCTATCCAATTTAGATTCTGAAATTTTCTATATTTCAAGTCCTTTAGATTAAAGTGAAGTGAAGTGAAGTGAAGTCGCTCAGTCGTGTCCAACTCTTTGCAACCCGTGGACTGTAGCTTACCAGGCTCCTCCGTCCATGGGATTCTCCAGGCAAGAATACTGGAGTAGGTTGCCGTTTCCTTCTCCAAGGGATCTTCCCGATCCAGGGATCGAACCCGGGTCTCCCGCATTGGAGGCAGATGCTTTAACCTCTGAGCCACCAGGGAAGCTTTAGATTAGGTGGTATCTAAATACCAATATGGATACAGAGTTTCAAAATTTGAATGCTTTCATTTCATAGAAACTTAATATTTAATGAATAATGCATTAAAATAGTGTAAAAAAGAGTGGAATATGAATTAGGACACGTGGACTCACATCGCATGTCTACCACTTGCTAGCCATGAGATCTAGAGCAAGGTTTGCATCTTTGCTGAGTTTTGGTTCTCTTGTTTTTAAAATGGGAATACTAGTAACAACATTTTAAGATTACTGTGAGTATTTCAGTTAGGTAATCTGACAAATAATAAACTGTCATTAAGTGGGAGCTAGTATATAGAGGGCATAATAGCTACTAGTTGTTGCTCAGTCCCATCCGACTCTTAGCAACCCCATGGACTGTGTAGCCCACCAGGTCTCTCTGTCCATGGGATTCTCCAGGCAAGAATACTGGAGTGGGTTGTCATTTCCTCCTCCAGGGGATCTTCCCAACCCAGAGATTGAACCTTCATCTCCTGAGTCTCCTGAATTGCAGGTGGATTTTTTCCCCTGAGCCACTGGGGCTCAGAACCCACCTGCCAGTGCAGGGGAGGTAAGGGACATGGGCTCTATCCCTGAGTCTGGAAGATCCCCTGCAAGAGGGCGTGGCAAGCCTCTCTAGTATTCTTGGTGTGCTACGGTCTCCTAGTGGGCTATGGTCCATAGGGTCGCAAAGATTCAGACACGACTGAAGCATTTTAGCACAGCACAGCACAGCACAGTACAGTATATAGAGACAGATGAACGAATAGATACAGATTTTACTGTAATAGACTAGAACTGTGAAATTTGCGATTGAGGATAATTTGGTGTAGGACACATCCTTCTTAAACTCTACCAAAAAGGAACCTAAAACTCTGAAGCCCTCGCCCTCCTCTTTCTCAACCTCTCTGATGTGATTTACTTTGTTGGTCTTCCCTTGACCAATGGAATTGGGGTCTTTAAACAGTCTGTGAATTCAGCTCTTCTTTCTTTCTCACTTGAGGTCATCTCAGTCCATATTTCTGCTTTTCTCTTGCTCATTCCCTTCCTTGCCCTTTTGGCAACAACAATTTCATCACTGCCTGCTGTTTCCTTATAGCCAAATGTATAGCCTCCCCCAATGTAATTACTCACGTGAGACCCTAGGTCTCAATTAAAAACACAAACATATGGAAATATTTTCATGTATTGCATTAGCAAATAGATTAACATTATCATACTGTTAGATACAAATTAGTGTAACAAAAGCAGATGAAGCATCATTTCAAAACATTGTTTAGTGGTGATGAGATATAAAAAAAGCCAATTAATTGACCTTGTTTACTACAAAAAAAATGGTCTTGGTCTGTTCTTTTACATGATCACAAACATTGGATGAACTTCTGCCATGGGAGATTACCTGCCACCTTTTCCAACACCAGCAATCATCCGCAATTACTCGGAGTGTTTACTTACTTATTTTTTATATTTTTACTTTATTTATTTATTGAAAAATTTGGGGAGCGCTATGCTGGGTCTTCACTGTTGCTTTGGCTTTTCTCTAGTTGCAGAGAGCAGGGGCTACTCTCCGGTTGCAGTGTGCGGGCTTCTCATTGCAGCGGCTTCTCTTGTTGTGGAGCATAGGCTCTAGGGCACCAGGGCTTCAATAGTTGCGGTTCCTGGGCTCTAGAGCGCAGGCTCAATGGATGTGGCACACAGGTTTAGTTGCTCCGCAGCATGTGGGATCCTCCTGGACTAGGGATGAACCCCAGTCTCCTGCATTGGCTGGAAGATTCTTTACCACTGAACCACCAGGGAAGCCCCTAGGAGTGTTTAAATAGCATAGTGACAGCTAATTATCCATATAAGATAATAATAATTTACATGGGAAGTACTTTTAAAACACTTGAATATTGTAATAATCATATCTTGGAACTGAGTTTCCAAAACTTTTCCACCTCCTTGTGGTAACTTCATTTCCATCTGGCATTGTACCCTCCTCAAAGTAGAGCTTCCACGTCTCAAGTTTTCTCTGGAACTAGACTGTGGATAAATGAGTACATTTAAAGGGGCTCCTCTGTTACATTTAGAACATGAATAGAGTCACCAAGGAAAAACAGCTAAATGTTCATCAGAAGTATCTCCTTACAAGCAATGGCTGATGATAGGAGACATGGGAACAAACTGTAACAGCCTCAGACAATTGCCGTGGGGATTAAATGAGTTAAATATTTACAGCACTTAGCCAGTAAGTGACAGATGGGAAGTGCTAATGTGTCCACTATTAGTATTATTACAGAGGGCAGGAGATAATCACACATCCATCCAGCAAGGCCGGTCTTCTTGAGTGCCCCCCCTCAGCTGGCAGAGATTAGGCTATGCACTTCAACCCACAGATATGAGGGTAATCATATACCCATTTCTTTGCAAACATTGAATCTGGATACCACTCACTTATTGAAAAATAATAGTAATTACAGCTCTAACAGCACACAAAATGGGAATTTTCTTAACTGGAATTTCAGCTGGAGGCCCAAAGCAGAAAACAAGCAGTAGTTTCCATGTGATTCATTCAGAATTCAAAACAATTCTGCAGCCCTTAGTCAATGACCCACACTCCAGGCTGCACAAGGGAGGCAAGAGCTATGAGGAAAGAGGTTGGAAGAGAGAATTTTTTTTTTTTTTTGGAGAGAAGCATTGGAGGGCTGTGTATTCCCCATTCGTACTCCTGCAATACCACCTTCCCTTCAAGGGAAGCACTGCTGGAGACAGCTTGCTGGTGAGGATGGACAGTTGGCCTCATACCCCTGGCAGGAGGCTCGCTGAGCCACAGAAATCCAAGGGCCAGAAACTGCCAAGGGACCAGAGCAGACTGTCCAGGGGGAATATAGGAAACCCAGGGACAGGGACCTGACTCCTATGGCTGGAAAGTCTGCAAGCAAGAGGTTGGCTTGAACAGCTCTGACAGACTAGTGGAGAGAGGACCAGTGAGCAAAGAACTTGTACTGATGGCAGAATGAGGGGGTGAGTTGTCCTGGGGTCAGGTGGAAACTTGAAAGTGGCTGGGCTCAAATCAGATGCCTCAAAGGACTTTCTTAACGGAGTGAGGCAACCTGTGGAGGCGACCAATGGAAGTGTGCAGGGAGCATTGCTATTCTTCACTTACATACTGGGCTGGGCTGGATCTTCAAATAATCTGAAAATGACACTATTCCTAATATCTAAAAGTGGTAGGAAATGCTACGGAATCTGTCACGAACGTGGCAAAGGACAAAAGTTAGGAGAATAACATCTTTCTACTCTCACCCTATCAAGTCCTGCTCTTTTTGTGAACTGGTTATTGTAGTTAACACCTATTAAGTGCTTACTGTGTGCCATGTACCAGTCTGAGGACCTGCCATGTTTAATAATTCATTTAATACTCTCAGTGGTATAATGTGGTTACAGTGATTAGACATGAGGAATCTGAGGAAGCAGAGATATTAAGAAAGGGAAAAAGCAAACATAAAGCACAAATACAGCAGGGGATGAAAGGAACTTCAGGCATGGTGAATGCTGAAAAGAAGAAAATGCCTCTTGCAAACGATTCTCAGGAAACTAGAATAAAATATGGTGGTGGTGCCCTCGATAGAATCCTCAAAGACAGAGTTTTGTGACAAGAGACCAGAAGGCACAGGAAGACATTAGGGTGGGGAGAGGGCAAGAGGAGGAGAAACAGAACCAACACAGGGGGATCCTGTGGGGGCTCAGTGGTAGAGTCCGCCGGCCAATGCAGGAGCCACGGGCACGACCCCTGCTCTGGGAAGATCCCACATGTCACAGAGCGACTGAGCCCTGCACCACAACTATGGAGCCTGTGCTCTAGAGCCCCAGTGCCACAACTACTGAGCCCACACACCACAACTACTGAGGCCCATGTGCCCTCGAGCCCGTGCTCTGCGACAAGAGAAGCCACCATGATAGAAAATAGCACCCACTTGCCACAAAGCAGAGAAAAACCTGTGCAGCAATGAAGACCCAGCACAGCCAAAAAGAAATAAATAAGATTATTTTTTAAAAAATCACAGGACGACATACCAATATGAAGTAATCATAAGTTCATCTGAAAGGAGACACAGATGAGAAGAAACAAAATCTTAAAAATCATAATGACTGCCCTAGCAGATACAATAACTTTAATTAATTAATTTAAATTAAAATACTAATTAAACCAGAACAGTACTCATGCAAACATTGACAGATCAAAGAACAAAACAGATGACTCAGATTATTCAGCAAGTGGTGTTGGGTAAATTAGCTGAATAAATGCTCTGTTGTTTTTCCCCTCCCCTCTCAGCATGCTCTTCCCTCTACCGGTGGCAGGAGCTCATAGGCTAGCCTGGATTCCCTCTGCCCCTGAGAGCCCACATCCAGTCCATCACAAAATTTGATCAGCTCCACCACTAGGAGATACCTTGAGACTGCACACACTACTCTGCTGATCTGTGCCCCTCCTATTCAGGGTCAGCAGCCCCTCTCCCTGACTATACAAGAGATGCCCTCCTGCCCCCTGCCCCACAAAGCCCTTCTGGAGAACAGCAGCCAGTCCGGCCCTTCAGAAATAACAGAAGTTCCTTCCACGGGACTTCCCTGGTGGTCCAGTGGTTAAGACTTTGCCTTCCAATGGAGGGAGGTGTGGGGTTCTATCTCTGGTTGGGGAGCTAGATCCCACGTGCCTCACAGCCAGAAAACCAAAACATAAAAGCAACATTGTGACAACTTCAATAAGGGCTTTAAAAAGTCCACATCAAAATCTTAAAAGGAAATAGCCTCCTCCAGCCTTTGGTATCTCTAGCTGTCAGAGTTCTATACAAATGACTTGCTTTTCCCCCCCTAGAAAACGTTTCAGAAGTCAAAAGAACAATTGGATGCTGAATTGAAAATGGACTACGAGAGTTATTTGGAACTGGAGAAGACCATCCTCACCAATCTAGGTCTAAGCAAAGAGAAAGAATCAATGTCATACGTGGAATTAGTGTAGAAAAGTTTTCTGTAGAGGTGTTTTGGGGGTCTGTGGGAATTTTCTTTTTGCTCATTATTTTTTATGTAAGGTGAGCTAGCAAACTAGACATTAAAAAGATTTACTTGCACATATTAGGTTTTTATCTCACTACAATTAAAACTTTTGAATTAAGCAACAAGATCTGTTTCGGTTTGGGGACTGAATATGTACTAAACTTTGTACTGAATATAAAAGGGGTTGACAATGAAGCTTTCATTTGCCTGTAGTATTACAGAGCTTAAGACATCCACACTCAATCCTCAGTCAACATCTATTCAGAACCCCTGATCCCAGACCAGAAGGGGAAATCAAACTTTGCTTCTAATTATCAGGTTGTTTTTGGTCACATCTCCACAAAGTGCTCCCACTGGGCCACTGCACAGATTATCAATTATCAGGCCATGAGCTAAATAAAATATTAGTAGATTGAATCCCGAAATATACACTGAAAGAGGGTAATGTATGAAGATAGCACACTGAGCTTATCTAGGAAATAAAAAGTTAGTGTGACGGTGGTGCTCGGTGGCTCCGGTCACGTCTGACAAGAACACTGGAGTGGGTCACCATACCCTCCTCCAGATCTTCCTGACCCAGGGATCAAACCTGCATCTCTTACATCTCTTGCTTTGGCAGGTGGGTTCTTTACTGCTAGCGCCACCTGGGAAGCCCAGTGTAACAGTAGAAAATACATCAACAATTGACTGAAGGAGAGAATTTATGATACCAAATAAACGCAGTAAAACATTCACTGAAATTCAACAGCCACTCATGATAAAACAGTAAATTCTTTGCAACTACAAAAAGAAGGAAACCTCCTTAACCGGATGCAGGGTATCTAAAACAATCCTACCACAAACATTATACTTAATGGTGAAAAGTTGAAAGTTTCCCTCAGAAGTGTGGAATGAGATGATGTGCACTGTCCCGTTTTCTAATCAGTATCTGGTTACACTGAAGGTTAACCAGTGTGGGCACACAAAGGCAACAGCATATGAAACTGAGTTGTGAAAGAGCTTAATGTGTCTCAATAAGAGATTACACACACACACACACACACAGACACACACACGGGATTTCCCTTGTGGTGGTCCAGGGCTTCCCAAGTGGCGCTAGTGGTAAAAAAAAAAAAAAATCCACCTGCCAATGCAGGAGACACAAGAGATGCAGGTTCAGTCCCTGGGTGGGAAAGATCTCCTGGAGGAGATCTCCTGGCAATCCACTCCAGTATTCTTGCCTGGAGAATCCCATGGACAGAGGAGCCTAGCGAGTTATAGTTCAGGGGGTCACAAAGAGTTGGACACAACTGAGCGACTGAGCACACCAGTGGTTAAGACTCCACAGTTCCATTGCAAGGGGCACGGGTTTGATAACTGGTCAGGGAACTAAGATTCCCACATGCCGAGTGCCCTCCCTCTGCAAAAAAAAGTGGTTCAACATCACAGGAAAGTGACCAGCGTGGGAGGTGGGTTGAGGGGAAAATAGCAGGAGATGAGACTGGAGCTGAGACTTGGAGCCAGATGGTGAAGGCTCCCTTAAACTAAGCAAAGGAAGTTGGATTAGAGTTTTCAAATAATGGGGAATTAATGGAAGGGCTAAGCAGGAAGGTGACATGATCAGCTTTATATTCAGGAAGATAAGGAACAGGTTAGAGTGGGAGAGCCTTGAGGCAGGAAATCCTAACAGAAGACAGTCATAATAGTTCAGGGTAAAAGATTAGGACACCCTGTCCCAAAGCTTAAGATAAAAATGAAAGACTGATTGGATGGGATAGGGAAGACAAAGGATGATGCCAAGGTTTATAAGTTAAATTGCTAGAGGAAGTAAAACTCAAAGTTATTTACCAAAAGTCAGGTAAGTAGTAGCACATGTCTGAGTGCCTTTGGCCAGATGACTTACTGCTGTGAAACATTCTCCTTCTGTGGAGTAACATTTTATAACAGCAAATGAACACCTGCATATAAGTGATGGTGTCCAGCACATGTTAGTGTCATTATTGGAATGTCTCAGGGACTCAACTTTGTGCCTGAATTTATTTTCTTTCATTTTTTTTTTTTTTATAATCCACACTCATGTCTTAGCTGAATCTATCCAGTCTCATAGCTTTACATACAACTTCCATACCTGGCTGGGACTTTCCCCATAAAATCGAGCTGTATATTCACTTGAGTACTTAATGTCTCTGCTGCTGCTGCTGCTAAGTCACTTCAGTTGTGTCCGACTCTGTGTGACCCCATAGACGGCAGCCCACCAGGCTCCCCTGTCCCAGGGATTCTCCAGACAAGAACACTGGAGTGGGTTGCCATTTCCTTCTCCAACGCATGAAAGTGAAAAGTGACAGTGAAATCACTTTTAGCAACCCCATGGACTGCAGCCTACCAGGCTCCTCCGTCCATGGGATTTTCCAGGCAAGAGTACTGGAGTGGGGTGACTTAATGTCTCTACTTAGGTGTATAATGTGTGCATGCTCAGTTGCTCAGTCATGTTCGACTCTTGGTGACTCCACAGACTGAAGCCCAGCAGGCTCCTCTGTCCTTGGGATTTTCCAGGTAAGAATACAGGTGTGGGTTGCTATTTCCTCCTCCAGGGGATCTTCTTGACCCACATCTCCTGCATTGCAGGCAGATTGCCATTGAGCCATTGAGGAAGGCTAGGGGTACAGTAGGCATCTCATATTTAAACATGTCCCAAATTGAGTCCCTGAATTTCTCTCCAAAATCCATGCTTCCTTCCCACTGTCCTCTAGTCACCTTGCTTCTAGTTGCTTGGGCAAAAGTCTTGATGTCATCCTTCATTTCTCTCTTTCTCTCACAATTCATGGCCAATCTATGAGCAAATTCTTTTGACCACACCTTCAAAATACACCCAGAACCTGGTCACACTTCTCCTTCCCCACTGTTCCTACCATGGTCCAAGCCACCTTCATCGCTGGTGGAATTGTTATATTGATCTCCTAACAGTTCTCTCTTCAGTCTCAACAGCAGGCAGGTGGTGGTTTTAAGTGGAAGTCAGTGGCTGTCATTCTTGTGTTCAGAGCTTCTCCTCAGCTTCCCAGCTAACTCAGGGTAGGAGCCAAAGGCTTTCCTGGACCTGCAAGTGCTCATGTGGTCAGACTTTCTGTTGTCAGCTGGGTTTTATCTCTCCTTTTCCTCCCCTCATCACCCCACCATCATGGCAGCCTCCTTCCACCCAACATGCCAGGCTTGGTCCTGACCCAGGTATTTGTGCTCAATAGTCTGTGCTTTCTGTAGTGATTTTCCCTGTTTTATTTTCATATGCTCTCTCAAAGTGAAAAAAAATATTTTGAGTACTTGCTGTGTACCAGGCTCTACATTAAAAAAAATATTTTTTTAATTGAAGTATATAGTTGAAAGGGGCTTCCCAGGAGGCTCAGTGGTAAAAAATCTGCCTGTCAATACAGGAGATGTGAGTTTGATCCCTAGGTCAGGAAGGTCTCTTGGAGAAAGAAATGACCATCTACTCCAGTATTCTTGCCTCAGAAATTCCATGGAAAGAGGAGCCGGGCAGATTATATATTCCATGGGGTTGGAAAAGAGTCTGACATAACTTAGTGACTAAACAACAAATATAGTTGAAGAGAGCATTCAGGGTAAGTCTTACTGGGAAGGTAACATTGGAGCAAGGATCTGAAGAAGGTTAAGGTTTTGCCCTGCCGTCTTCTAGACTGTGTTTCCTAACCCAGCCCCCTCTTCAACCCCAGATGACTCTTGCTTTAGTTTCCTGTGGTCAACTCTTAGTACAAAAGAAGAAGAAGGGACTACAGAGAAAACAGGAGTGTCGTGGTTACATGACAAAATCCATTACCTGGAGCTGGCACATTGTTGTCTCAAACAAAAGTGGGGTTTTCTTACCACAGAAGATACTGAATAAGTGTCTCCCTTAGGGTTATCAAGTAAAGAGCTTAGCATGGTTGGGCATACAGCAAGCAGTAAATATTTTGCTACTATTTTATCTAATTTTTAAATACAATTTGATTGTAATATTCATGCTATTGATAAACATGGGGTTCATCTTGCCTATGAAAGCAGTTATTATCAGTTCAGTGTGAAATTTTTATTGCGTGTTTATAACCTCAGTTTTTCCAGATCTCATCATCTCACCAGCCTAAGGCCTCCAATGGAGTCACATAAACAGCTATAGCCCACTTTTCATGGGATCCTGCCCCACCTGCTTATCAGGTATTTCATCCTTCTGCGAAGCCCCTCCAGGCTTCTGTAGTCTCTGGGAAGAAGGTGGAGTCGTATGTTTAAAAACAAGCCCACAACCACCAGGCCCTCAAAGGTTCCCTTCTCCCAGTATGCTAGAGATGCTAATGGCCTGTGACAGCGGGGAACATGCTGGGTCAATGCCTATTGTTAGTTCAGGTTACTGACCTATGTGTTAGTTCAGGTCCAGCAAGAAGTGAACACCAAGGCAAGACTAGGTGTGCAAGAGATTTACTGGGAGGCTGAGCAGGAGATGCGAGGAAGAGCCTTCAGAGCTTGATGCAGGTCTGGTACCCATGGAAGAGGAGAGGGAAGGAAAGAGGATGTATGGGGTGAGTCTCAGACCACCCAGCATGCTCTCTTCCCTTTGTCTCCAAGACTTTGGAATTTGCACAGACTCACTGTGCCGCCTCCTTCGTTTTTGGGATGCGTTCTCTCCAAGACTCCTCAGCTTCTCCAGCAAATGCTTTTTTTCTCTGGCTCAGACTCTCCACGTAGCAGACAAGGTCAGACCTGCTGAATCCCATCAGAGAATACAGTTGGGGCTCAGTTCCCAGGCTGGGAACTCGGACTGAAGGGGTAGAAATATCGAGTGTCAATGAAAATGGAGTTCCCTGCTGTGGCTCCTTCCAGTTCTTACGGCTCCAGCCCTTTCCCCTACTGCCCCTCATTCCCCACTGTGGACCAACCCAGTCTTCTTTTTCTGCACTTAGATCTTTTGATCTAGTGTACAGTGTAGTGAAAAGAAACGGGGTCTTGAAATCCTAGCAAAATTGAGTCCTAAACTCAGTTTTATCATCCAGCTGTTCTGTTCCCCAAGAGTGGGTTACATCATCTGTAAAACTGGGCTAACAATCATACCTACCTCCTACAAAGACCATGTATGTAAAACATCTGACATATAGTTAGTGATTAATAAATGTTGCCTCTTTTTCTTGCTTGGTCTCAGGTGCATACACTCATGTGCCAGAGAAACCATAGTGTTTTCTCTTTGTCCTAGGTAATACTCTCTGATTTAAACATTTTTGTTATTAATTATAATGAAAATGTCTCTCACTCTCAAGTATGACTTAAGTGGGGGCTCTGCATGCCTAGTTTAATATTAGCCTTTGATCATATTAGTAAGAGATCAGACATATTGGATGTAGTATTTAAAATTTGAAAGTAGCTTTTTTTTTTGCGAAACTTAAAATGCTTATGACTACTCTGAAAATTAATCATTTGAATAAGGATTGATTTATTAGATTAAATTTAATTATCATTCAGCTGTACAAACTGCTTTTTACCCACCAAGAAATGTTGCATAATTAAGCCAGTGTATTTTCAGGCCCTCAGATAAACATACAGTCTGGGTGCGCTTCGCATGAGAAGGCCGTTGGCTCCAGCAGACCATGGCCCAGGCCCACTTCCGCAGCCTCAGTGGTAATCCACCACTGTAAATAATTAACACTCTCTGTGCCCTGCATCCATAGCCTGCATGGGGTAGGCTCTCTCCACCTGGTTGCTAAGCTGCCATTGCCAGGTCAGATACTATGTGACTGAACAAGGCCCTTGCAACGGAAATTGAATATCTCAGTGAAGGGCAAATTAAACCCTGTGTGATGAATTCACTCCTTCCACAGCTGCTGAGCTGTTTGAGGGTCACAGGCTCATGTAAAACCACTTCACACCATCAGAGTAGAACCCCAAACATCAAAGAAACCAGCCATGGAAGTATATGGAGACAATAAGGATTTTAAAAAATTGTGTAATTGCTTCCAAATGCTTTCTTGTTCACAAATACGACATTAAAAACATATGCAGCGTGGGTGGTAAATAATGCAGGTTGTGTTTTTCTGCAACAATGCCAGCGTTCCAAGGGGCAAAAAATAAGGTTTCTCTGTCACCTGTACATGTGATATTCTAAACTGTTTTTAATCTTTTATTAAAGAGGGGAAGGAAAGAAGATGTGAAAGAGATTTCATATTATTCCTTGTCAACCAAGATACATTTCCAGTCCTTTTGTGAAATCATATTTTTAAGAAAAACAATTATCTTTTAAAAACCACTCTGAAAAAGAAAACTCTAAATCAAATCTAATATATGGCAAGTGCCCACTTTATGTCAGTCTGAATAAAGAAGCTAAATTAACCTTTGAGACTGACAATAATTTTTCAGTTTTCATGAAGTTTCTTGACTGTATGGATCTAAATACAACAAATTAAGAAAACAGAATAAACTCAGTTATCCAGAATCCTAACAACCCTTAACTAGAACGTCAGTGCGTTCTAGTTCTGCAGTGAGCACTTTTGACAACAAAAGACCAAAAAAGTCTTGTTATTAGGGATTTATAATTAGAGGTTTATTAGGGACCAATTTCAAGGTCCATTCGAATATCAGTAGGATACAGCCTGCAGGTTGTCTCTCTAGGACTGAACAATAATCTCTGATTGTCATTAGGTATAGAGACAGCTGTGTAGAGTTTAAGCTCAGCCACATTCAAGCTTTGTAATATTGGGCAAATAATCTTTCTGATCCTCCATTTCTTCATCTATTAAATGGAGATGATAATACCCATTGCACAGAATGATCATGAAGATTATAGTCAGATAAAACATATGAAAGTTCCTTATAAAATTTAAGTGCTTTAAACATGAATATGTAGAATAATAATAATAATAGATGGTGAACTATTTTGGGATTCTAAAGTGATTTTTGAATCATCAAAACAAGTTTACTTATGCTTACTATAGTGTATTTTATTGCATTATAACTCCTTACAGTGTTTAATTAACATTCAACTAGCCAAGATATTCCATTCTGTTACCTCACCGGATGTAAACAATTTATCTATGTTAGTAGCCAATTAATTTGGTTAAACAGTCCACTGACTCAATGGACATGAGTTTGAGAAAACTCCAGGAGATAGTGAAGGAAATGGAAGCCTGGAGTGCTGCAGTTCATGGGGTCACATAGAGTCAGACATCACTTAGCGACTGAACAACAGCAATTAAATGGGTCTGAAAGTCTGAAACTTAGGAAAAGGAGGAAAATTAGACTTTATCTTAGGAAAGAGATAATAGGTCAGAAGACATTTCATATGTTCCTCTCACCCCCATCCACGTCAACCATATCTGGAATCCATCACTTCCTGACTTAAAATATTTCGATGGTTGGCACTCATCAGCTTCAGGACAGGGTCTAAATTTTTTGCCTGCTTATGACACAACCCTGCTTATTTTTTAAGCCCATCTCTCACAGATCTGCCTTCCCATCTTCCCCGCCAGACATTGCGGTCTATGCTGTTCTCCACCTGTGCTGTATTCTCTCTGATGTCTGCCTCCTGGAAAACACTATTCCCTTTCCATGGATTAAAAACCACCAAAGGGCTTCCCTGGTGGTCCAGTGGCTAAGGCTCTGCACTCTCAATGCAGGGGGCCTGGCTTTGATCCCTGGTCAGGAAACTGGATCCCGCATGCTGCAACTAAGAGTTCACAGGCTGCCACTAAAGATCCCACAGCTGCAACGAGGATGAAAGATCCCATGTGCTGCAACTGAGACTAGCACTGCTAAATTAAAAAAAAAAAAAAGCTACCAAGAATGCAAAAATGCTCTAAAATGAATCACTACCTAATGCAGCACAATAGTGAGTATCTGCATGCGTGTAGCCCACCAGCCTCCTCTGTCCATGGGATTCTCCAGGCAAGGATACTGGAGTGGGTTGCCATGCCCTCCTCCAGGAGATCTTCCTGACCCAAGGATAGAACCTGTGTCTCCTGAATTGCAGGCAGATTCTTTACCACTGAGTCACTGGGGAACCCACAATAGTATCTACATACCTTTTAAAGCTAGTAGTTCATGTGTGGTCTTTCTATAGGAAAATGAATAGTGCTCATAAGAACTTGTTTCGAGACTAAAAAGGAATTGACAATGTGCTGTTAATAGTTTTCAGTCACAAAGAGGAATATCTGGATCAGAGTCAGGGCTTTGGAGTCAGAATTCTGAACCACTTACAAGCTTTAGTGCTTCCCTGGTGGCTCAAAGGTTAAAGTGTCTGCCTCCAATGAGGGAGACCCGGATTTGATCCCTGGGTCGGGAAGATCCCCTGGTGAAGGAAGTGGCAACCCACTCCAGTACTCTTGCCTGGAGAATCCCATGGATGGAGGAGCCTGGTAGGTTACAGTCCACAGGATCGCAAAGAGTTGGACACGACTGAGTGACTTCACTTTCACTTTCACTTTACAAGCTTTAGAGATTTAACCATGACAAGCTTCTGCTGTGGTTGAATGAATTCTCAGAAATGGCCACAGCAATATATCTGGTCTCACAAGCTCTTCAAAACCCTTGCCACACCCCCTCAAAAGATAGACTCTATTTCCCCTTCCCTTGAAATTGGTTGGGGCTCTGTGGTTGCCTCAAAGAACAGAATGCAGCAGAAATGGCACTGTGTGACTTTTTTTTTTTTCAGAGAAAATTGAAGGTGTCCCCTCTTTCTCCTGCATTGCAGGAGGAATTTTTACGGGTTGAGCGATCAGGGAAGCTCGCAGATCAATACAACAGAATAGAGAACTCGGATATTCATACACACAAATATGTACAACTGATTTCTTACAAAGATGCAAAAGCAGTTCAATGAAGGAATGATAGCTTTTTTCAACAAATTCTGTTCAACAGTTAACATCCATAAAGAAAAATATAAAACTCAATCTAAACCTCACATCATATATACTGTTTTCATTTTTTTTAATGTATTTATTTTTTTATTGAAGGATAATTGCTTAACAGAATTTTGTTTTCTGTCAAACGTCAACAGGAATCAGCCATAGGTATACATATATCCCCTCCCTTTTGAACCTCCCTCACCATTCTACCCATCTAGGTTGATACAGAGCCCCTGTTTGAGTTTCCTGAGCCATACAGCAAATTCCCGTTGGCTATTTACTTTATATAGGGTAATGTAAGTTTCCATGTTACTCTTTCCATACATCTCACCCTCTCCTCCCCTCTCCCCATCTCCACAAGTCTATTCTCTATGTCTGTTTCTCCACTGCTGCCCTGTAAATAAATTCTTCAGTACCTTTTTTCTAGATTCCATATATATGTGCTAGAAGATGATATTTATCTTTCTCTTTCTGACTTATTTCACTCTGTATAATAGGTTCTAGGTTCATCCACCTCATCAGGACTGACTCAAATGTGTTCCTTTTTATGACAGAGTAATATTCCATTGTGTATATGTACCACAACTTCTTTATCCATTCATTTGCTGATGAACATTTAGGTTGCTTCCAGGTTCTAGCTATTGTAAATAGTGCTGCAGTGAATAATGGGATACATGTGTCTTTTTCAAATTTGTTTTCCTCAGGGTATAGGCCTAGGAGCGGAATATGGCATCACTGACTCGATGGACGTGAGTCTCAGTGAACTCCGGGAGTTGGTGATGGACAGGGAGGCCTGGCGTGCTGCGATTCACGGGGTCGCAAAGAGTCAAACACGACTGAGCGACTGAACTGAACTGATCTGATAGTGGTTTTATTCCTAGTCTTTTAAGGAATCTCTATATGTCTTCCATAGTGGCTGTATCAATTTACATTCCCACCAACAGTGCAAAAGCATTTCCTTTTCTCCACACCCTCTCCAGCATTTATTCTTTGTAGACTTTTTGCTGATGGCCATTCAGTGTTCTTGCCTGGAGAATCCCAGGGATGGCGGAGCCTGGTAGGCTGCTGTCTATGGGTCGCATGGAGTCGGACACGACTGAAGCGACTTAGCAGCAGCAGCAGCAGCATTCTGACCAGTGTGAGGTGATATCTCATTGTGGTTTTGATTTGCATGTCTCTAATAATGAGCGACGTTGAGCATCTTTTCATGTGTTTGTTAGCCATCTGTATGTCTTCTTTGGAGAAATGTCTGTTTAGGTCTTTCCCCCACTTTTTAATTGGGTTATTTGTTTTTCTGGCATTGAGTTGTATGAGCTGCTTGTATATTTTGGAAATTAATCCATTGTCAGTTTCATTTGTATTATTTTCTCCCATTCTGAGGGTTATCTTTTCACCTTGCTTATAGTTTCCTTTGCTATGTAAAAGTTTTTAAGTTTAATCAGGTGCCATTTGTTTACTTTTCTTTTTATTTCTGTTACTCTAGGAGGTGGGTCATAGAGGATCTTGCTTTGATTTATGTCATCAAGTGTTCTGCCTATGTTTTCCTCTAAGAGTTTTCTAGTTTCTGGTCTTAACAGTTAGGCCTTTAATCCATTTTGAGTTTATCTTTGTGTATGTTAGGAAGTGTTCTAATTTCATTCTTTTACATGTAGCTGTCCCGTTTTCCCAGCACCATTTATTGAAGAGGCTGTCTTTGCCCAATTCTTGCCTCCTTTGTCAAAAATAAGGTACCCATAGGTGCATGGGTTTATTTCTGGGCTTTCTATCTTGTCCCATTGGTCTATATTTCTGTTTTTGTGCCAGTGCCATACTATCTTGATGACTGTAGGTTTGTAGTGTAATGTGAATTCAGGAAGGTTGATTCCTTGGCTCCATTTTTTCCTTTTAAGATTACTTGGCTATTCAGGGTCTTTTGTGTTTCCATATGAATTGTGAATTTTTTTGTTCTAGTTCTATGAAAAATGCCATTGTTAATTTGATAGGGATCGCATTGAATCTGTAGATCGTGTTTGGTAGTATAGTCATTTTCACAGTATTGAGTCTTCCTACCCAGGAACATGGAACATCTCTCCATCTGTTTATGTCATCTTTGATTTCTTTCTGCAATGTCTTATAATTTTCTGCACACAGTTCTTTTGTCTCCTTAGGTATGTCTATTCCTAGATATTTAATTCTTTATGTTGCAATAGTGAATGGGATTGATTCTTTAATTACTCTTTCTGATTTTTCACTGTTAGTATATAGAAATGCAAGTGATTTCTGTGCATTGATTATGCATCCTGCAACTTTGCTAAATTCACTGATTAGCTCTAGTAATTTTCTGATACTATCTTTAGGGTTTTCTATGTACAGTATCATGTCATCTGCAAACAGTGAGAGCTTTACTTCTTCTTTTTCTGATCTGGATTCCTTTTGTTTCTTTTTCTTCTCTGATTGCTGTAGCTAGGAATTCCAGAACTATGTTGAATAATAGTGGTGAAAGTGGACACCCTTGTCTTGTTCCTGATCTTAGGGAAATGCTTTCAGTTTTCCACCATTGAGAATGTTTGCTGTAGTCTTATCATACTATGTTGAGGAAGGTTCCTTCTATGCCCATTTTTTGAAGAGTTTTAATCATAAATGGGTACTGAATTTTGTCAAAGGCTTTTTTGCATCTACTGAGATTATCATATGGTTTTTATCTTTCAATTTGTGAATATGATGAATCACATTGATTGATTTACATATATTGAAGAATCCTTGCATCCCTGGAATAAACCCAACTTGATCATGGTGTATGAGTTTTTTGATGTGTTGTTGAATTCTGTTTGCTAAAATTTTGTTGAGGATTTTTGCATCTATGTTCATCAGTGATATTGGCCTATAGTTTTCTTTTTTTGTGTTGTCTTTAGTTTTGGTATCAGGGTGATGGTGACCTCGTAGAATGAGTTTGGAAGTGTTCCTTCCTCTGCAATTTTTTGAAAGAGTTTTAGAAGGATAGGCATTAGCTCTTCTCTAAATGTTTGATAGAATTCTCCTATGAAGCCATCTAGTCCTGGGCTTTTGTTTTTGGGGGTATTTTTGATCACAGCTTCCATTTCCTGGTTCAGTCTTAGAAGATTGAACTTTTCTAAGAATCTGTCCATTTCTTCCAGGTTATCCATTTTATTGCCACATAGTTGTTCATAATAGTCTCTTACAGTCCTTTGCATTTCTGCATTGTCTGTTGTTCAGTTCAGTTCAGTTCAGAGTCTGTTGTAATCTCTTCTTTTTCATTTCTAATTTTGTTGATTTGATTCTTCTCCCTTTTTTTCTTGATGAGTCTGGCTAAAGGTTTGTCAGTTTTGTTTATCTTCTCAAAGAACCAGCTTTCAGTTTTATTAATCTTTACTATTGTTTCTTTCATTTCTTTTTCATTTATTTCTGCTTGGATATTTATGATTTCTTTCCTTCTACCAATTTTGGGTGTTTTTTTCTTCTTCTTCCTTTTCCAGTTGTTTTAGGTATAAAGTTAGGTCGTCTATTTGATGTTTTTCTTGCTTCTTGCGGTAGGATTGTATTGTTATAAACTTCCCTCTTAGAACTGCTTTTGCTGCATCCTATAGGTTTTGAGTTGTGTTTTTATTGTCATTTGTTTCTAAAACTTTTTGATTTCCCTTTTGATTTCTTCAGTAACCTATTGGTTATTTGGAAATGTGTTGTTTAATCTCCAAGTATGTGTGTTTCTTACAGTTTTTTCTTGTAATTGATATCTAGTCTCATAGTATTGTGGTCAGAGAAGATTTCAATTTTCTTAAATTTACTGAGGTATGGTTTGTAACCCAAGATGTGATCTATCCTGGAGAATGTTCCATGTGCACTAGAGAAGAAGCTGTATTCTGCATTTGGATGGAATGTCTTGAAGATATCAATGAGATCCATCTCATCTAATGTATCATTTAAGACTTGTGTTTCCCTATTAATTTTATGTTTCAATGATCTGTCCATTGGTGTGAGTGGGGTGTTAAAGTCTTCTACTATTATTGTGTTACTGTCAATTTCTCCCTTTATGTCTGTTAGTGTTTATTTTATGTATTGAGGTGCTCCTATGTTGGGTGCATAGATATTTAAAATTGTTATGACTTCCTCTTGGATTGATCCCTTGATCATTATCACATTGGATATATCATTTTTAAATTAATTAATTTTTAATTTGTTAAAATACATATAGCATAAAATGTATAATTTTAATCTATTTCTGCTTTATTGACTGTGCCAAAGCCTTTGACTGTGTGGATCACAATAAACTGTGGAAAATTCTGAAAGAGATGGGAATACCAGACCACCTGACCTGCCTCTTGAGAAACCTATATGCAGGTCAGGAAGCAACAATTAGAACTGGACATGGAAAAACAGACTGGTTCCAAATAGGAAAAGGAGGACATCAAGGCTGTATATTGTCACCCTGCTTATTTAACTTGTATGCAGAGTACATCATGAGAAACGCTGGACTGAAAGAAGCACAAGCTGGAATCAAGATTGCCGGGAGAAATATCAATAACCTCAGATATGCAGATGACACCACCCTTATGGCAGAAAGTGAAGAGGAACTAAAGAGCCTCTTGATGAAAGTGAAAGTGGAGAGTGAAAAAGTTGGCTTAAAGCTCAACATTCAGAAAATGAAGATCATGGCATCTAGTCCCATCACTTCATGGGAAATAGATGGGGAAACAGTGGAAACAGTGTCAGACTTTATTTTTTGGGGCTCCAAAATCACTGCAGATGGTTATTGCAGCCATGAAATTAAAAGACGCTTACTCCTTGGAAGGAAAGTTATGACCAACCTAGATAGCATATTCAAAAGCAGAGACATTATTTTGCCAACAAAGGTCCATCTAGTCAAGGCTTATGGTTTTTCCTGTGGTCATGTATGGATGTGAGAGTTGGACTGTGAGGAAAGCTGAGCGCTGAAGAATTGATGCTTTTGAACTGTGGGGTTGAAGAAGACTCTTGAGAGTCCCTTGGACTGCAAGGAGACCCAACCAGTCCATTCTGAAGGAGATCAGCCCTGGGATTTCTTTGGAGGGAATGATGCTAAAGCTGAAACTCCAGTACTTTGGCCACCTCATGCAAAGAGTTGACTCATTGGAAAAGACCCTGATTCTGGGAGGGATTGGGGGCAGGAGGAGAAGGGGACAACAGAGGATGAGATGGCTGGATGGCATCACCAACTTGATGGACGTGAGTCTGAGTGAACTCTGGGAGTTGGTGATGGACAGGGAGGCCTGGTGTGCTGCGATTCATGGGGTCGCAGAGTCAGATACGACTGAGCAACTGAAATGAACTGAACTGAACTTTATTTATTGACCATGAAAGACCTAGAATATGATATTGAGTTTAAAAAGCAAGTCCCATATGCAGTCTCATTTTGTAAGATTTCATACACAAAACTATATAAATATTAAATAGACTCTGAGATGTCTGAAAGGATAGTCACTGATATGTTACCAAACCACTTTTTGAATGTTCAGAGTTTTGATGACTTTTACTTTCATCTTTGTATCTTTCATATTGTTTGAATTTTTAAAAACAAACTGTCTCATTTAAAAGAAATAAAGCCAAGTTTTAAAAATCTATTAGCTTTAAACAAATATATAAGAATAAAAGATATTAGAGAAATATTTCTGATGGCTTTGAATATTTTATTTTGTAAGATCAAAATTCTTGCTCAAGTAAATGTGTCTTAGAAAGGAACAAAGACCTGCAAGCATTTGCAAAACCGTCTCCTAAGCTTGAATATGCCCAGGCTGGGCTTCCCAGGTGGCACTAGTGGTAAAGAACCTGCCTGTCAATGCAGGAGACATAAGAGACGAGGGTTCAGTCTCTGGGTTGGGAAGATCCCCTGGGGGAGGGCATGGCAACCTACTCCAGTGCTCTTGCCTGGAGAATCCCCTGGACAGAGGAGCCTGGTGGGCTACAATCCAAAGGGTCACGAAGAGTCGGACATGACTGAAGCAGCTGAGCAAGCATGCATGCATGCCCAGGTTGCTCTATTCTTACTACCAACTAGTCCGAAGAACCCGCATCTAGAGCAGTGGTTCTCAGTCTGGCTTGCATGTCACAATGACCTGCGATGACTGTAGAAGATCAGATGCACAGCCAGAGTTAAGAATCACAGGTCAAAAGCAGCAGACATAGGAGAACAAGCAATTACAGGAGGGCATCTATTCTAGTTGCTTCTGAGCAAGCACCTTTTGAATTGAGGCCTGAAGATTTAGGCAGGTTTAAGTTGAGGAGCTAAAGAGGGTTTCTCAAATTTAGCAGCTTAAAAAAAATGAAAATTTGTTCTTTTACAGGTCAGGATGATCCTCTGGAGAAGGAAATGGCAACCCAGTATTCTTGCCTTGAAAATCCCATGGACAGAGGAGCCTGGTGGACTAGAGTCCATGGGGTAACAAAGAATCAGACACGACTCGGCAACTCAATAACAAAAAGAACAAGAGGCCAGAAGTCAGAACTGAGTCTTGTGGTCTAAAATCCAGGCAGGGCTGCTTCCTTCTGGATGCAGTGGAGATCCTGCTCCTCGTTCCTCTGGGGGTGCTGCGGGCATCCCTCTTTGACAGCACGTCGCTCATCTCCTCGTCCACCTTTGCTGTGCTGGGTGCTCAGTTGCTTCAGTTGTGTCCAACTCTGTGTGACCCCATGGACCGCAGCACGTAAGACTCCTCTGTCCATGGGATTCCCCAGGCATGAACTGGAGTGGATTGCCATTTCCTTCTGCAGGGAATCTTCCTGACCCAGGGATTCAACCTGCATCTCCTGGGTCTCCTGCATTGGCAGGTAGATTCTTTACCGCTGAGACACAGCGGACGCCCCACCTACCCTCACCGCCCTTCACTAATTATGCGGTCAAACCTCCCTTGACCTTTTATAAGGACACTCACCACTTCATGGGAAATAGATGGGGAAACAGTGGCTGACTTTATTTTTCTGGACTCCAAAATCACTACAGATGGTGACTGCAGCCATGAAATTAAAAGACGCTTACTCCTTGGAAGGAAAGTTATGACCAACCTAGACAGCATATTCAAAAGCAGAGACATTACTTTGCCAACAAAGGTCCGTCTAGTCAAGGCTATGGTTTTTCCTGTGGTCATGTATGGATGTGAGAGTGGGACTGTGAAGAAGGCTGAGCGCCAAAGAATTGATGCTTTTGAACTGTGGTGTTGGAGAAGACTCTTGAGAGTCCCTTGGACTGCAAGGAGATCCAACTAGTCCACTCTGAAGGAGATCGGCCCTGGGATTTCTTTGGAAGGAATGATGCTGAAGCTGAAACTCCAATACTTTGGCCACCTCATGCAAAGAGTTGACTCACTGGAAAAGACCCTGATGTTGGGAGGGATTGGGGGCAGGAGGAGAAGGGGACGACAGAGGATGAGATGGCTGGATGGCATCACTGACTCTATGGACGTGAGTCTGAGTGAACTCCGGGTGTTGGTGATGGACAGGGAGGCCTGGCGTGCTGCGATTCATGGGTCGCAAAGAGTCGGACACGACTGAGCGACTGATCTGATCTGATCTGTGATTATATTTAGGGGCCATCTGGAAAATCTAAGAAAATCTCCCCATTCCAAATCCTTTTCAGGAGTGGAATAGGAGACAAGAGGTGAGTTAGCATTCTACTTTAATGAAGATCATGCTGTGTGCTAAGTTGCTTCAGTTGTGTCTGACTCTTTATAACACCATGGACTGTACCCCACCAGGCTTCTCTGTCCATGGGATTCTCTAGGCATGAGTACTGTGGTGGGTTGCCATTTCCTTCTCCAGAGGATCTTCCCAACCCAGGGATCGAACCTGCATCTTTTATGTCTTCTGTATTGGCAGGAAGGTTCTTTACCACTAGTGCCACCTGGGAAGCCCTTAATGAAGATCACTACATGGGTAATCTCCTTGAATCTATTTTATTCATCACTTGAGATTTTTTTTGAAGCAAAGGGACATTCACTTGTAAGAGGTCTGTATTACTTGAGTATTCTATAAGGGACCTTTATGATTTGAAAGTGATTATATTTACTGCTGAAAACTGTAAATTGATGCCACACTACTAATAATGATAACTAACGTTTCATGAGCTCTTACTACAGCATCAGGTACTCTCCTAAATGCTTTAATATATTTTAATCCTGTCAACAATTCTGAGAGGTAGTGGGTACCATCCCCATACTACAGTTAAGAAAACTGAGACAGAAAAATCATGTTAATAGCCCAAGAAATGTACTGAGACCCAAACCAAGACTGGCTTCAGAGTTCCTGCTCTCACAGGCAGTGTTATACTGTGAATCTTAGAATATTGTGCTACACGAGTCTCAGAGGTACAATACACAATTGCACATGTATACACTTAAGAGTGTTACTAAGGTATAATTTACATGAAATACGCTGTATATATTTTATTCTTTTAAAGATTGATTTTTTAATATTTTGGCTGCACTGAATCTTCCATGCATTGTGGTGAGTGTGGGCTCAGTCACTTCAAATGTGTCCGACTCTGTGACCTTATGGACCATAGCCCGTCAGGCTCCTCTGTCCATGGGATTCTCCAGGCAAGAATACTGGAGTGGGTTGTAATGCTCTCCTCCAGGGGATCTTCCCGACCCAGGGATCCAACCTACATCTTCTGAGGCCCATGCATTGCAGGCGGATTCTTTACCGCTGAGCCACCAGGAAGCCCCTAGTTTTGGTGGGTGGGCTACTCTTCATTGCGGTGTACAGGCTTCTTATTGTGGTGGTTTTTCTTGTTGTGGAGCACAGGCTCTATGGCTTGTGGACTCCAGTAGTTGCTGCACAAGGGCTCCAGAGCACCAGCTCAGTAGTTGTGTTCCAAGAGCTTCAGTTACTCCATAGCATGTGGTATCTTCCCGGGCCTAGGATCCAGCCCATGTCCCCTGAGTTTGTGGGCAGATTCTTATCCACTGTACCAGAAGGGAAGTCTTGTATATAATTTAAATATACAAATTTTTAGGTCTTGACATAGGTATATGGGCATGTCAAGAAATAAACATATCCATCCCCCCCAAATTTTCCTCATGCTGTTTTTCAATAGTTCCCTTAAGCATTTCCCCTCAATTCCCAGTCATTGATTTGCTATTTCTATTACAATAGGTAAGCTTGCATTTTTCTAGAATTTTATATAAATAGAATCATATGATATGTTCTTATTTTTGTCTTATTCTTCCGCTTTTGACATACATCCATGTTGAGGGTATAAATAGTTCATTACTTTTTATTGCTGAGATATATTCCATTATATGGATATATCACAATTTATTTGATGAACACTTGAATTGGTTATTTCCTGTTTGGGCTCATAACAAATTAGTCTCCCATGATCATTCTTGTGCAAGCCTTTTAATGGACATAAGCTTTTATTTCTCTTTGATAAATATCCAGGAGTAGAATGGCTGGATCATATGGTGTGGGTATGTTTGACTTTCTACTGCTGCTGCTGCTAAGTCACTTCAGTCGTGTCCGACTCTGTGCGACCCCATAGACGGCAGCCCACCAGGCTCCGCCATCCCTGGGATTCTCTAAGCAAGAAGACGGTAGTGGGTGGCCATTGCCTTCTCCATTGACTTTCTAAGATATTGCCAAATGTTTACAAACCATTTTACACTGCCACCAGCAGTGATGGCTGTTCTAGGGCCTGTACATTCTCACCAGTAGGGTCAGTCTATTTTTTGGGGTGGGGGGAGTGTTGCCCTGGGTCTTCATGGCTGCACGTAGGCTTTCTCTAGTTACAGTGAGTGGGGCTCCTCTCTAGTTGCAATGTGAAGTCTTCTCATTCCAGTGGCTTCTCTTGTTGCAGAGCACAGGCTCTACTTGCCTGGGCCTCAGTAGTCGTGCTTCTTGGGTTCCAAAGGTCAGGCTTAGCAGCTGTGAAGGGCTTAGTTGCTCCACGACACGTGGAATCTTCTCGGACCAGGGATCAAACTCGTTTCCCCTGCATTGGCACGTGGATTCTTAACCAGTGGACCACCAGGGTCAGTCTTTTAAAATTAGCCATTCTAATTAGGATGTAGTAGTATTTTACTGTAGTTTTAATTTGCATTCCCCTAATGAATCACTGTTGAACTTATTTTCTATCCACATATCTTCTTTCATGAAAATATGTGTTTGTTTACATATTTTACTCATTATTTTGGAAGGTTTTGCTGTTTGTTTACTATTCAGATTTGTGAGTTTTCTGGATACAAGTCCTTTATCAGATACATACAAACATTTAGTCCCACTCTGGATTATCTTATTATTCTCTTAACAGTGTTTTTCAAAGGGCAGAAGCTTTTAATTTTGATGAACTTCAGTTAAGCAATTTGTTTTTTTATGGATCACATTTTTGGTGACCTGAGAAATTTTTGCATAACCCAAGGGTTTTTTCCTGGAAGTTTTGTACTTTTATGCTTTACATTTAGATCTATGATCCATTTCTAGTTGATTTTTGTATGGTATAAGATATATTATTGAAGGTTTTTCTCCAAATGAATATCCTATTGTTCCAGCAACATTTGTTGAAAAAAACTATTCTTTCTACCCTGGATTGCCTTTGTCAAAATCAGTTGTCCGTATACATATGAATCTTTTTCTGAACACTCTATTATGTTTCATGGATGTTTTGTCTATCCTGGTGCCAATACCGTACTGTCTAAGTTAGTATCACTTTATAAGTCACCTTAAAATCAGGTATTATTGGTTCTCCAGTATTGTTTTGGCTAGCCTAGGCTTTTCATATGCAATTAATTTACACATGCAATTCTGGCTTTCATAAAATTTCCATTAAGTGATTTGCTAGAAGCTCAGCCCCTTTATGACTTGGGCCTTGTGTAAGTGCATGAAGAACAGAGCTGATGATGACTTAAGTACTGTTCCGCAGTGGCTAAGGATGTAAGTAGATTTGGGAAGTGGAGATGGCTCATACAATGGCTGACAATCTCCCAGAAGTGAATGTGACCTTGCAAGGTAGCAGCAGCATCAAGGGAGCCCACAGTCAACAGAAAGACCGAGAGAAACTCATAGAGTTCCCCTGATATTTTCTTTGCATATTCTTTAAAAGAGGCTTAATTTTAAAATAGACGCTCTCATTTTAAAATAAAGTACAGATAACCCTGCCATCAGCACCAGAGCATTTTAATCAGACGAGGGGACTGCACACTTTCCGGTGACACTGGAGGGTCAAACAGGTGAGTTTTCCCTGGAGGCAGAGGAGAAGGAGGCAGATTGTGCTGGGCATGGGAGGGGAGGGCAAGACTGGTTGGGGCCCCTGAGGCTTGAGGCACCAGAGCTGGCACATGGCCTGAGAGGCTTGAGGAAAAAAGGACTGATCAAGAGAGGCAAGAGTATGCCCAGTTCGGGCCACTGTGCAGATTAACCAGGGTGCCGAATGACAGTGATTTCCTAGCAATTACCTGGGCAAACTTTGCATATTGTTGTTGGCTGCCAACATGCCATTCAGCATTTCTATTTCCTGCTGCATTTGATGAAGGGTCCCCAAGTTCATCCTGTGACATTTGGTCCCTAGAGGAGGAAGCAATAGGAGGTAATTGTTGGGCAATAACATCCTGTTCTTCTCCTGTTTCCATGAAAGGGAGGGAACTTCCCCACCTCTCAAGGGAACAGGGCACAGGAGGAACACTTCAGCTTCTCTCTGCCCCTAATTTACTGTTCAAGTCACAAGAAGACAGACTCATCTGAGTGGGATTGAGCAGGACATGAGCCTGCTTGGCTGGGTGCCTTCTCTGTTCCCTGACACACACAGCCAGCCTGTCGGTAGTAGGTAATATGCATATGTTTTTGTATCTCTGACAGCTTCCACCTCTGCCAGGAGAGGCTTGTTTTTTACCAACGCTGCCAGTGACTGGCTGAGGTGATCAGATCACAGGGATGTAGAAAGAAGCCCAGTTCACCGCAGACCAAAGTCACATTCTCTAGCTTACTAATACTAGAATATATATATATATGTGTGTGTGTGCGTGTGTTTGTGTGTGTAAACATTAAAAATTTTAAAAAGCGCTATTTTTAATGGTGTTGGGTCTTTGTTGCTCTGCGTGAGCTTTCTCTTGCTGAGGTGCAGTGGCTTCCCTTGTTGCAGAGCACAGTAGTTGTAGCGCACGGGCTCAGTTGCCCTGCAGCATGTTAAATCTTCCCAGACCAGGGATTGAGCTTGTGATCCCTGCATTGGCAGGCAGATACTTAACCACTGGCCCACCAGGGAAGCCCTCCAGCTTACCTTACCTGCTATTTTTATTTCCATGTGTCTGGTTCCTATAATAGTCTCTAATTTCAGGAGGGAAAGATGAGCGTGGTGTCGGTCTCCTACAACACATACTAGCACAGACGTAGTTGCGAAGAAGAGGCGCTGGCAGGAGGGGGCTAAAAGAGGAAACAAAATGAAAACTGTGGTTGTGGTCAGGGCCACAGCCCTGAGAAGCCCCTAAAGTAGGAACCCCAGCTGCAAGGATTGACTTTGGTTCTGTTCCTGCCAGTGTGGGGCCTGCAGGGCCACTGGAGTTGGCAGCATGGGGCTCATGAAGAATGGACCCCACCCAGGACATATCTCAGACAGGCTGCTGACAGACCCTTCCTAGCGCTGCTAGGAAACCCTTCGGCTCTCTCCATCAGCAAATGAGACTTGCGCAAATCTGGATGTGATGTTTTTGTCCCTCCCTGGTGTTATCTATGTGTCCAACTTTCAGTGCAGCTCTGACTTTGCTTGTGTCCCAGTATTTCTGGTAGGAAAATTGGAAAGAACAGGGACTGTCATTCAGTATTTCCCCAAGTGTGGTATGTATGCCAAGGTGTACGTTATGAATCTGTTTTAGTGTGTTGAAAAAAATATATGAAGTTAACTTGTTTATGACAAGTGATCACTGGTTTTCCTTTTATGGTAACAATATGAAGTTTATAATAATAATAAATTTAAATTTTATTTTATAATAAAATTATAAAATAAATAATAAATTTAATAGAAAAATGTTTAGAGAAAATAAGAAAATAATATTACACATGGTACTTGAATATGGCAGAAATTGTAAAGGTTGTCTGTATGATAGGGGTCTGGGATAGCTAAAAGTAACATGGAAAGGAACACAAGATACCCAAAATATGCATTTTTTAGAGGATTTTCATAGCAATGGATTTTTCTAACAATGATAAAACCTAGGATTTATGGTGAATTCACATATGACTCTTAGAGGTTAATTATAGTCACACAAAATTTATCTCCAACTCAATTTTTGTGGTGTCCAAAATGACACATTGTGACATGTACTGGAAGTCTGCAACTTACTTTAAAATGTACCAAGAATTAAGGCAAAAAAGAGTGGATACATAGGTACATGATCAAGCAAATACAGCAAAATGCTTAACAATGATAGAAGCTAGGTGGTAAATATGTGAATGTTCACTATATGATATTCAGCTTTTCTTTATGCTTTAAAGTATTTATAATAAAATGTTGATGGATAGAGATATTAACTGGCCTTCTTTTGTGTATAGATTGGTTGACTTTACAGGTGAGTTTTGAGATTATGTACAGATCAAACATAGACTCATAACCTAGGACAGACGGCACTTTATGCTCTGACAATTTTCATCTCCCAGGTTTAGACAAGTTGTTTTCACTAATCTAATGATTCAGAGTTGCTCTTAGGTTAAAATGTGTACTTAAACTGGCGGGAAGGGCGTGGGGTGGGGATGGAGGGGAGGAATGGGGTTTGGGAGTCAGTCAAGAAGAGACACAAACAGATCCATTTTCCTGAACAAAGGTCAGGAACAAGGGGTTCACTCACTGTTCAGTATCTGTGGCTGGGAAAAAATGCAAGCTGCAGGCTCATCACTTTGACGACTTTCCCATTTCTTAATTTAATATCCATTGTACTTGTCTAAAGCTGGAATTTTAAACTCTCCTTGGAAGAGTTTATTTTGAGGAGTAAAATTTCCAGTCAAAGAAGTATGTAGAATACTGAGGCCAATACCAACTTTTCACTACATAATACATCCATTAAGCCAAAGAAGAAAGATTAACCCAACTGACTTAAAAGCATGCCAAAGGCCTTATCAAACAAATAAGGATTAAGTTAACCCAATTCAGGGGCAATATTTAGGTGTTTTTCTTACTTACTTAAAACAAACACTCGTTTGAGAAAAATGAAAACACTAAATGTAGTTCCTCACCCTAAAGTGGTCTGTTATTCTAATTTTTTTTAAAAAAGGAATTGTTTATAGTGTTCATTTAACTTTATGAAAATATTTTCTAATAAAGTGAAAAGTAAGTTTTTCCAGTTCTACTAAAAAGTGCATGAAAATTAACAGGATATTTTTCATCACAATTTCTGTAAAGAAATAAATGCTTCATTTAACAAAAGCTTTCTTAGAAATCTTTCTTTCTTATGGTGAGATGTACCTTTTCACACACATATCATTTAAATAATTGTTTCCACTGAACTCTGCAGCACAAAATTACCTAAAATTACCAACCCCCTTATTTTTTAAGTCACTAAATTTTACCAATGTAATTCTAGTTCCAAAAGACACACAAATCATTGAAAAAATAAAGGAAACATTATTTTCTTAACCACAAATGATTTATTGATCAGGAGTGAATATTTGAAAAGTTACATACACATTGCACCTCATAGTGCTTAGTCTTTTCCTGACAAAAGATAAGCATTCTCTAAGAATCCCTTTTTATTCATTCATTTATTAATAATTAACTGAACATCTTCAATGTTATAAGTCCTAGGCCTATGGCAAAGAACTAGATACACAAGGTCTCTGTTGCCATGGAAATTACATTCAAGAAGGGTGGGCAGAGATAATGATCAAATACACAAGGTAATTTCAGATACTGATAAACGTCTTGATGAAAGTAAGGCAGGAAACATTTTCCAAAGTTATAAATATTTGTAGTTTAATCATATAGTAGCATAACTATTTGGGGCTTGTTACAAGAAACAGAAATCTCTGTCTTCTTCCTCCCCCATTCTCAAAGCAGTTACTGATTCAGTTCAGTTCAGTCGCTCAGTCGTGTCCAACTCTTTGCGACCCCATGAATCACAGCACGCCAGGCCTCCCTGTCCAGCACCAACTCCCGGAGTTCACTGAGACTCATGTCCATCGAGTCAGTGATGCCATTCAGCCATCTCATCCTCTGTCGTCCCCTTCTCCTGCCCCCAATCCCTCCCAGTATCAGAGTCTTTTCCAATGAGTCAACTCTTTGCATGAGGTGGCCAAAATACTGGAGTTTCAGCTTTAGCATCAGTCCTTCCAAAGAATTAGGTTGACATTTAAGCAGAGATGTGAGATGATTTAAAAAGGGCACCCAAGTAAGACCTGGGTGAAGAGCTTTCTAGACACTGGGAATGGCAAGTCCGAAGATCCTTACAGGACTGAGGTCCTCCGTGTTGCTGGAGCACAGGGACCATGGGAAAAGGTCCAGGAGAGGGTGTGGCTATCCTTTCTAACGTTTACTTTAGCTTCTGCAGTTGGAATGGATTGTGGGTGTGGAGAGGGCAGAGTGATAGTAAAGAGATGAACTAGCAAGAGACAGAGATGCTGGTGGCTTGGACGAGAGTGTTGGTAGTGACAAACTTCAGTGTATAGAACTGCCGACAGGTTGTGTTTAAGGGCCAAGAGAATGATTCCAAGTTTGGGGCAACAGGGCGAGATGAAGTCTAGGGAACTGTTGCTCAGGCTGCTCAGCATTTACATCCCTTTTTTATTTTCACAGAATTTACCTTCACGTAAGTTTCAGAGAAACAATGCTGGCTAACTGCTCTCTGTCTCCTGGAAGCTGGGGCACAGTCTGAGGCTTCTGTCAGTGACGTTTATCATATCTGAGCCTTACTGAATTCAAAGCAAACACGGGGCAGGGAAAGGAGAAAAGAACATTCCCCTTAGTACCAAATTCCTCAGGTCAGTGAGACTCAAATTAGGACTTAGATATAAACAACTTTATCACTGTCCAAGTAGCTAAAATTTGATGTTCTTAAATTATAAAATCCTAAGCCTCAAAATCATTCTTTGGTCTGGAGTTAAATTCTTTCCAGGAACCGTATCACTCCCAAACCTGTTTCTTTAGGGTCCCTGATATAAAGCTACGCAATCTGAAAATTTCCAAAGACAACTACAATGTGGGACTTTGCTTTCTTGCATTCTTATTCTTACAGTGACTCATGGGCACCATCACCAGGTACAGAAGCATTAGTACTTAAGAGTTAATAAGGAATTTATAAAGCATTTCCAAAACCACTGTATTTATAACAGCAGCATCCACTATAAGGAACTCATTTAAAAAACACAGTGGAGTCATGTCAATCTTATCTGATAGCAACTCCATCCTTCAGTTGCTCAGGACTTACTCCTTTCGCTCACAGTCCACTGGCAGATTTCTTTGGCTCTTACTTCAAAATGTATTGAAAATACAATCACTCCTCACCACCTTATTGTCTCCTTGCTGGTCTGAACCACCATCATTCTTACCTGGATTACTGCAAAGCTGGATGCTAGAAGATAATAGGGAAATGTCTTCAAAGTTCTAAGGAAAATGAGTTTGAAAATAGGACAAGTCCAATCAAAGTGAAGTATGGAAAATAAATAAAGACCTTGTCAGACATGCAAGCACTCAAAGTTTATCTCCCATGTGCCTGATTTTGGGAAGTGGTGGGGTAGAGGGCTACTTATATTTCAGCAAACAAATCAAAAAGGAAAAAATGAAATTAAGAATACAAAACAAAAAAAGTAGCACATAGGAGTGCAAAGAAAATATATCCCAGCAAACAGCTAAAAATTGCCAAGCACAAGTTTGATAAAGTTAATTAAGAAGCTTAAAATGATCCCTGGGTTATAGTAAAGAAAATATTTTTCTTCTGTCAAAGAAAAATAAAGGTAATGATACCCTTCAGGAATCCCAGGATGAAAGCTAAAAGTAGTCTGAACGAATTTGGTAATTTAATGACAAAGGAAGTGTAATAGTAAAGAAAGTATTTTTCTTCTCTCCAAGAAAGAAAAAAGGTAATTACTTACTCCAGGAAACATTAAAATCTTCAAAAGCCATTATGAAGCAAATAATACATGATTTAGAGAAACTGATGGCTGTAAGATAAAATAATCCATTTGACCTGTAGTTTGCATTCTGCTTAAATCAGTATACAGACTTCACAGTTGTAAGACTGGAAATACAATCACATGGTAATATCACCCAAGAATATTTCTGCATAATCTAGCACAACTACTTGTTATTGATTAGCAGTTTTTAGAATACTAAAGGAAAATCAAAAGTATAGTTTCCCCAAATAATACACATCTATTAATGATTGATTTTGTAAACTAATAGTATAACTTACAGAAGTTGGAGAGGTAAAGGGCAGTAATGAATTGGAAAGAAAGTACTGGGTTGGTCATTTCCACAATGGTAAGAGGTCAAGAGAGACCATTTAAAACTGATGGATCAAGGAATAATTTATTAAAGTCATAGAAGCAACCAAAAGAGAAACTAAAAATTTAAATAAGTAAATAAATGAGGAGGAGGAATAGAGTGAAATAAATTGCTTATCACTCAAAACGGACAGTCAACAGGTACCACTTAAATGACAAATCAAGAAACAGCAGTAGTAAACCTAGAGTGATAAAGGCAGTTACCTAAAGAATAAAAAGTGGTTGTTACCTCTGAGAAGTTAGATTGATGTGGATGGCAGGGAGGAGCACTTTTACTTTCAATCTACTTGAATTGTTTAAAATCTTTGTTCAGGTACATGCACTAAAATTAAATTTGTTTTCAATCCTAAAAACCATTAGGGCTGGCAGGGGAATGAGAGTTGGCTGTATGGGAAGATTCCAGAAAACTATAAAAAGTAGGTATAAAAACTCAAAAAAGATTTGAAAAGGCCATTTTAAATAAAGGTATATACCTAATGGAGTACTTCTAAAACAGCACAGTCAACAGAAGAGGTTTATTATGACTGATTTAAGCAACAAATGTTTAGTATTTTCCATTAATACTTAAGACGGCAGAGATTAACTTTAAAATTATTAGCACCCAAAATAATATGTGGCCCTTAAAGTATTGCAGATTCTGGAAAACTCAATTTTGGAAAAAAAATGTTATTACATATATTTATGGATAATATATGATGGTCCAATACTTTAACATGTTCATTTAAAAAGAATGACTTTGAAATAAATCATCCTTAAAAATCATCATAATAATAGCATGACACCGAGGTTATAACGTTTTAATAAAGCTTTTACATTTCTGGTACTAATTCATATAAAGTATGTGATATAGCACTCAAAAGGAAGAAGACTGAGACAATCTTCTTACAAAATATTTAGGGTACATTTCTTTTGACCATTTACTCAATAATATATATCTGTCACATATTCTTTTGGCATTTTTCTGAATTATTATATAAAGCTTTAAAAATGAAAGTTTCATATAAAAATAGTTATTTATCTGACTTTTAACAAGTAAATTTTCAAATTAAATTACTTGGTATTCCATTTACCAATGTATATTGCATAGAAAGTTAAATACTTTAATATTTAAAAAAACATCAAGAAGTCAGTTTTTTTAATGGCTGCTACACGTTTAAGTTGGTAGTTCAAATTTTGTTAATAATTTTAAATTACACATTCTGTAGGTATAAAAGTTTACAAAAAATACATTCCAATTTAATAAAAAAAGACTTCTAAATTTACATTTTCAAACACTGTTGTGATTGCTATAATGACTATCTTGTAGATAAAATTAGTCAAAATAAGTTAATTTTTAAAAATCAATAACGTAGTATTCTGGCAAGATTTCTTTAGAAATAAATGAAGGTAATTATAAAGTCAAAGTTATATATGTACTATTACAAATAAATATGTTCTAAGTATAATTACTTTGTTTTAAAAAGCAGAAGATAAAAATGCATAAATAGGTAAAGATTTTTAAATTTAAGTCACCAGTGCAGAAATCTTGGCACTTAATCCTTTAAAATGTTAGAAGATTTCAATTTAAAGGATGACTTCTCACTGGGGATACTGTGACTTTCTGTAAGTCAAAAATGAAAGTCTTATTTTTTCTATTTAGATGTTCCTAGTGTTTTGGTTCAAGTGTTTCTATGCAATTCCTCCTTTAACTTAAATGTTCTTTCCCTGAAAAAGACATTTTTAAGCTAATTATTTTGGCCTCATGACATATACTTTAAAGATACACGTGATTTTGCAGCCAATCCTTCCCCCCATTCTAATGTCTATACATATATGTGCTGATAAATATATACATATATTGGGGGTTACAAAAATACTTATTTTTTTAAGTTTAAATAATTACTGAATGTTAACACAGAATACATTAATATTTGTATAATTTTACTTTATAAAAAGTAAAAATTTATAAAAAGGTTTTCTTACAGCAGCATTTGCATTGTGAATGAAATGTGATGGAACAATGTTGCAGTGTGCATGGATTCATACTGCAAATCAGATGGAGCAGCTGCATTCTTTCCACAGGAAGGAATGTCTGTTTCAGAAAAGCAGTTTCTATAAAGTACAAAAGTCTTGAGGGGCTAATAACTTATATGAATCTTAGAAGTGCATTTTAAACTTATACCCATAGCATTGGCAAGATTTTAAAAACTACCCACAAAGAAGTCCAGGCTATCTTTACCTCAAGAAAAACTTCCGGATGAAATAAGCAAAAACTATGGTAATGAATGGTGTTTTTTGAATTACATGAACTTGTTAGAAAATAACTGAAGGTTTCAAGAGTAAAAAATTTAAAACATCACTGTGAGAGATACAAGGAAGTGAGAAAGATGTATGTGAAACATAAGACGTTATGAAAAAGCAAAAACTCTCAACCTTAAACACTCATATTGAGCTTGCTTTTGTTGAGTTCACTCTCTAGATTTCCAATCAAAGTATCAATACTTTCTTGTAGATCTTTGAGGTTGACTTTTCGGCCCACTCTAGACTCCATTGTCTGCACTGTCAAGTACGTCTGAAATGTGCACTCTTGGGACAGAGGAGTTGGCTGTTCAGTCGTGATGTCTGGCTCATATATTTTGCTACAGTTTTCTCCATTTTCTCTGTCTTCGGAAGGGACATCATCATAATCCACAGTATTTAAATTTTCTTTCGTATTTAAAAAGTTTTCTCCACAGCTGCTCCAGTCTCCTGCATAACGATTACTGAGTGGACTGTCTAGTCTGGTTTGCCTTGGCCTGAGTACTCCTGATGATTCAGTACCACTCAAATTTAACAAGTAAGGTCGTTCTTTCTTCCGCCTCAAATAATTTAGAGAAGACTTCTGCTCTGGGAACAAACTGTCTGCTGATTCTTTGATAGTTAAACGTTGCACTAGGAACAAACAATTGATTTGCTTTAATGACAGTAATCCAACTTAATCCAATTTAAAAACACAGAGCTAAAGATAAGCTATTTAATAATCAACTACAAACATGCATTACAACAAACACATGCACACTACCAAAAGAAAGCATTCCATAACTATTTTTTCTATCACCAGACATAATCAAGATTAGGAACAGAAGCCAGTAGAATGTTCAGTGGTGCTAATTCATGCTACATCACAACATCCCCAAATAAATCAAATTTCCAAGTTGATTAACTTTCTGTGCAAGTTAATTAATATCTAGCTGTAAGTCAAACAGTGGCTAAGCTGGTAGCTTCTTTTAAATTAAAAGCTACAGCAAAAAGCAGGCAAGGCATGTTCGTGTATAAACAAAACAAAAGTTTCTTTATCTGCAAATATCTAAATGAGGCCAAGGCATCTAAAGTGCTCAGTCTTAAAGTTCTAATCTTTGTGGGGTTTTTTGCAATTCTACTAGCAGCAGTGTCATAATTTACTTGACTTTAAACAGCCAAATTTCACTTTGATAAAATGCACGAAATCTAGACTTGTCCACTTGTTACCTGAGTTTGATTATACAGCATTAGCTAATAACAGTCTTCATTTATTGCCTGAAAATAGTACAGATATTTTATTTTCCCATTCTGGTTAGGAATCTAACAATCTCAAATAACATTCCTCATACTTAGACTAATTCCTTCTATTATTAATAGTATGCATTGCACTGACCACACAGATTAGCAGGGAGACACACATTACTTCATAATAAATCAAGGCTTTACAGCTTACTCTTTTGTGTGTACTGAACAAAAGACCTGTCGAATGGACTTAATTTAAATGTTGAGGCACAGCTATTAAAAAATTGTCCATAATGCCTTTCTATTTCTGCTTGTTTATTCTCCATCATTAAGTGCCTCTCCATTTATATACTTCCCTTCACTAAGATAAAGGGAACATATAATCAGTGACAACATACCAACTTTACACTCTCTAATATATTCATTTCCTACTGAATAAAATAAGATAATTAAAGAATAATACAGACATGTATATGGTCCTAGTTTTCCAGATGTACAGTGATTTATATAACATTTTCAGAGATTGAATGATTTTTTTTTAACTTAGATTTTATGAAAATACTTGATAACTGTATATAGGTATGTTTTTAACATTTCTGTTTACCTGCATTTTTATGATGGCTATTACATATCATTATGAATAGCTAAAAGCTCTTGATCTAAAATTTTCTACAAAAAAAAAGGTCTGATATTTACTTTAAAGGAATGTGTGTGTTAGTTGCTCAGTCGTGTCCAACCCTTTGCAACTCATGGACTGGAGCCCACCTGACTCCTCTGTCCATGGGATTTTCCAGGCAAGAATACTGGAGTGGGTTGCCATTTCCTCCTCCTAGGGAATCTTCCCAATCTAGGGATCAAACCTGGGTGTCTCCTGTGTCTCTTGCATTGCAGGCGGATTGTTTACCCGCTGAGCCATGAAAGGAATGGCGATATTTACTTTAACTTGATATTTAAAACAGTATTTACAGAGAGTGTCATATGCCATTGCAGAATGGATATCTAAATTTTTTCACTGTTTAATTATTTATCCTTCTACTGAAGATGCTTATCTTCACTAAGTCTCCTTGCTTTTTCCCCTTCATTTGCTGTACTGTTCCTATTCTTAGTGCTTAAGTGTCATGCCTGTTGTTTTTGCCAACCCATTACAGTACTAGGCTAAACTTGAGGTCATCTGGTTTGTGATCCAACCAGGGTAAAACATTTTTGACTCTGTGTTGACCTTGTCTTAATTTATCTGTATTTTCCGACATTCACCTGCAAAAACCCACATTTATTTTGTTGCCAGCTGCTTAAAGTTGCTTAACCAAGTCCCTGTTCAAACATTATTTTTGCATTTTCTTAGAAAACATTTAAGAAACCAATTTATAATATTTTATATCTCTGGTGGCTCAGACAGCAAAGAATCTACCTGCAATGCAGGAGACCTGGATTGGGAAGATCCCCTGGAGAAGGGATTGGCAATCCACTTCAGTATTCTTACCTAGAGAAGTCCATGGACAGAGGGCCTGGCGAGCTACAGCCCATGGGGTTGCAAAGAATCAGACATGGCTGAGCGACTAACACTTTCTTTCAAAAAACCAACAATAGTATTTTATATCTTTTAGACCAAAATTTCTAAAAAATCAACTTTACTAGCTTTTTAAACTACTAGTGGTGATATGGGTTTCCTATTACATATGCAGATAAAATGGTTAATTTTACCCCCCAAAATTCTGGTTTTCCTAGCACTGCTGATTACCTACCTTCAAAAGAATAAGATGAAAATACAACCTAGAAAGTTGTCAAAAAATTCTCAAAATATAATGATAATTACTAAGAAGAGTAATTTTCTTATTTTCTACCAATAGATTTATATTTTTAATCACCATTCTATTAGCTTTTTATCTACAGTATAATTACCTTGGGCATAATTACTTTACTTAATAGAATATATTGGGTAGCTAGTTGTTGCCAAGTACTCTGTTATAACCTGGAAATGTAGAGGTAAGCAAAATGTAGTCCTTGACCTCATGAAGCTTAGTCTAGTGAGAAAAATGAACCAAAAAGAATGAGGGAAGGAATTCCCTGGCAGTCCAGCAGTTAGGACTCCAGTACTCTCCTTGCCAAAGGCTCAGGTTCAATCTCTGGCCAAGGAACTAAGATCCCACAAGCTGCACAGTCAAAAAAAAAGAATTAGGGAAAATTGATAGCTCTTCCAAAAACAAAAGCCCAGTCCCAAATCTATTTGTCATAGAAAATGTGATGTAGCAAACAGCTGGTCTAAGAATTATATATTCTCTAAAGCTATTTTCCTATCTATAAAGTGAAAGGGTAGCCTATCATTAATTTTCAATATTCTTAAGACAGCAAACTAATGTTTTTTTAAAAGCAACTACCTTCTAAAAACCCAGTACATAAAAAAGATGAAAAGAGGACTGTTTTGATCAAAAGGGAAATATGTTTCCATTTTGCTCCCTCACCTGCTGCCAATCTGGCCCCAAAGCTGCTTCCAAAGAACTTAGGGTTTTGCCAGAAGAATCTGAAAAGCTACTGGCAGGCTGACTTTTAACTTTCAGTGCCAGTATACCAGGGTTCTAACTGATCACTTTGAATACAAGATTTTTCAAGAAGAAAAGCTCAAAGTAAATTATATTCAAATTATTAATATAAAGTAAATTATACTGCCCAAAATTAAAAAAAAACAACAACAACACAAAACAAAAAGTTAAGGAAGTAAAAAAGAAGGAAGGTAGGCAGGAAAGGGTGGAACCAATTCTTTTTATTTCTGGAGTAGGATAAATATCAACAAGAAAAATAAATGGGATACACATAGCAAGGACAGTCATTCAGCAAGTAATATGCCATGGCCCATTTTCTATGTCACCATCAATTTTCTCAGGCTCAGTAAGTGCACTATGTCTACTTGATTTGTGCCTCTTCTTGAATCCAAAAGCAAGTGATTTAGTAGGCAAAACTAACTCCTATTTTCTCTCAAGTTTCTGCCCTGTTCTATACTTTGTCTGAGGTATTATAACTGAAGAAAAATAACAAGTTAGAGACAAGGGGGCAGCTATTTTTCAATCCAACCACACAAACCTTTGGAATAAGGTGCTATATACTCAGACACAATTGCTAAAGGTTGTTATTGAAATACTGTACAGTGAGTCTCAAATCTGAACCTTTTTTCCTATAACATACAACATAAATTTTTGCTCCTAAATCTAACACTAAGATGACTGTTACAAAATAATGGAATGACATTAACCTCTGATACAGAATTAATGACAAAAGAACTCAGATACTGGTAATAAACTTAATAGCTCCAGGCAAGAAAACTTTCATTTGATTAGAATGATAAGATAGCTCCTTTCCCAATTTTTCATGTTTATTAAAATTAAAACAGTTTCAGGAAAAGCTAGGAAACACACATTTAAAACCTGAACCCGAGTGATCCCTTATGTTGGGTACCAAATGTAGAAATCAGACTAATTAATCAGAACATCTTCATTCAGCACTTTTAATTAATAAATAATACATACTAACTCAGCTAAAATATAATTTGAAAATGATTTTTTAAGCCTGTATTTAAAAGAAAACAAAAATATTAACTTTCCAAATTTAAAAGTTGAAAAATTTTATTAGCTTAATTTTTAATTCACTTTTTAAAATTAGTTTTTTAAAAGACTAAATCAAGCAATCCTTTATACTTTGTGTTTTTAAAAATATGTATTTATTTATATTTATTTATTTTTGGCTGTGCTGGGTCTTTGTTGCCACACATGGGCTTTCTCCAGCTGCAGCGAGCAGGGGCTACTCTCTAATTGTGGTGCTTGGTATTTCTCACTGTGGTGGCTTCTCTTGTCTCAGAGCATGGGCTCTAGGGTATGCAGGCTTCAGTAGCTGTGGCTCGAAAGCTCTAGAGCACGGGCTCAGTAGCTGTGATGCATGGGCTTAGCTGCCCTGAGGCATGTAAAATCTTCTCGAACCAGGATCAAACCCGTGTCCCCTGCATTGGCAGGTGGACTCCTAGCCGCTGACTCACCAGGGAAGTCTCAGCCTTCTGTACTTTATTTAATCTACCTTCTCATATACGTTAACAAAAGAGTTGTTTTTGTTGAGTGGCTAAGTTGTGTCCAACTCTTTTGTGACCCCATGGCTCCTCTGTCTATGGGATTTCCTAGGCAAGAAGGCTAGAGCAGGTTGACATTTCTTTCTCTAGGGGAACTTTCCGACCCAGGGATCAAACCCACATCTCTTGCATTGTAGGCAGATTCTTTACCACTGAGCCACCAGGGAAGACTAATAAGCACATTTACTGAGGACTGACCTTATGCTAAACTCTCTGTTCATTTCCTTAGATCTTTTATGCCAATCTTCACAACAACCCTAAGGTAGGCACTATTCATACAGAAGCAAACTGAGGCTTAACAAAGTTTGCCTGAGTCCACACTGCTGGTGAGTGCCACAATCGGATCTGAATCCAAGCCTGACTCCAGGGCCCAGGCACTTTTAACACTGTGTACTACCCTTAGCATTGAAGTACCTTCACACTTGGTCCTATGCAGGATAGGGGAGGCAAGTGGGAGTTACTACCAGCTAAGAAAATTTTAGAACCTAAATACAGGGATCCTTTATAAAACATCTAATTAAATATATATTCCTTTTAGCTGCGCAAATACTTAAAGAGATATGTTAGGAAAATAATTGTCAGCCTTTTCTTATTGAATAAGGGACAGACAAGAAAAACTGAATTGTCCACTCAAGCCTAGATAATTTGAAGAATGACCATGAATACATGAAAGATGTCAGGAAGAATTGATTTAAGTAGAAAAATGAATCTGCTTTAAATCAGTTGAACTAAAATGACAACAGTAAAAATATTAATATTTACTGAGTACCTATTATGTGCCAAGAGCTGTGCTGAGCACCTTATACACATACTTTTTAAAATTTAATCTTCCTATCAATTCTATAAACATATTGAAACTATGTTTAAACTAAACACAGTTTAGTTTAAACATAACCCACATGACAAAAGGTGATACTGAGGCTCTAAAATGTTAAGGAAGTTGCCCACGGTCAGACTAATAAGGGATACAATCAGGATTCAAACCCAGAGCTGACCAAATCCAAAACATATACATTGATCTCTATGTCTACAACAGTATCAGCAAAAGCAGAACATTTAAATGGAGAAATCTAAAGGGCAGGTTATCAATTCGTACTATTTTAAAAAGCAAAATCTAGAAAAGATTTTCTTCAACCATACATGGGCATATTTAATGATTAGCTAATTCTACCATTGTAGAGATATCATTGTAAGAGAAAAATAATTCCACTGAATCATTTACCTGGCCAGAGTTGAAGTAAGTAGTGAAGAACTTCAATATGTTTTTTAAAATCCAAAGCAGTCGCAAGTTCCTTGGAATCAGTAAAGACTCTGTTGTTATGGGTGGAAGTTTCTTGCCTCTGACTTAATAATACTGGTCCAAAGCACACAGCCAAGTTTTGGCAGGTCATCTTATTCACATCATGATAAGAAGCCACCAATTTCAAATGATCCAACAACATCATTAGAGTTGCCTAAATTGAATTAAATTTCACTTAATACAGTCAAACAGGATAAATTCAAGGACACAATTTATAGCAGGAAATATAGACAAAAACAACCTGTCACTTTTTAGAAGGTTGTTTCAAAGATTTGCTTTTAAGCTGGATGTTTGCAACTTGAAACACATTTTTTTTTATAAAATGCTACACAGGACACTTAGGTTTCAACAACATAATTTGATTCATTGAATGGTTAAAATATACATTATCTAAAATGCTCATGAATGAATTCCAAATTTTAGCTGGAGTTTCTTAAAAAATACACCATCAACTTTTTCCTCTCTTCCCTTCTCTAAAAAGATAACAGCAAAGGCTGTGATGAAAAGGGGATTAGGGTAGAATGTTCTTTTTTTTTTTTTTTAAGTTTTAAAACAACATGAATTTATTCTCTGATAGATTTGGAGGTCAGAAGTCTGAAAGGAGTCTCAGGGAGCTAAAATCAAGGTGTCAGCAGGCAGGCACACTCCTGCGGAAGCTCTAGGGAAGAATCTGTTTCCTTGTCTTTTCCAGGGTCTAGAGCTGTATTCCTTACACTCCTCAACTCAGGTACCCTTCTTCCATTTTCAAAACTAACAATATAACATCTGATTCTGCTTCCCTCTGTTTTCATCACATTGTTTTCTCATCTGCCTGTAGTCAAATCTCCCTTTCCCCGTCCCTTATAAGGATACTTGTGATTACATTTAGGACCTACCTTGATAATCCCAGATAATCTCTCCATCTCAAGATACCTATTTGTTTGTTTGTTTTGGCATGCAGGATCTTAGTTTTCATACTATGTCACTTTTTATGTAAGAAAGAATGGGAAATGAGAAAACATACGTGTATCTAATCATTTGTACAAACAGAAATACAGAAAGCATAAACAAAAAACTAATAAGATTAGGTATCTATAGTTGGCTAAATAATGGCCACCAAAAATATCCAGGTTTTTGTAGATATCATTAAATTAGGTATCTTGAGGGAATTCCTTGGCAGTCCAGTGGTTAGGACTCCCCACTTCAACTGCAGGAGTTACAGAATGTTCATTTTTAAGTTCAGTTAGATCCTGTAGTCATAAGTAGGGGGCACCATCTTAAAATCTCGGTTACCATGGCCAGGTTTTATTGTGATCCAGATTAGGAAGAAGGCCAATGCACTTCTTAATAAATATTTTAAGTAGACAAACAATGGAAAAGGGAAGCATAGAAATGAAAAAATAGAAATGAAAAAAATTATTGAAAAAAAATTTTTTTAATCCTTGAAGAAACCAATAAGGGGAATTTGCTTAAGAAGTGAATGGTTATTTAAGTTTAAGCAATTATGAAAAGAAATGATGTTTTTAATATACTGGTATATGATCAATCATTTAACAAAATAAGCATGTAATTTCCTCTTCATAATTGAAGAAATAAATACCAATAATAACCTGTAACTTTAAAAAATTAAAATGACATATTATCAATATTTCTGGAGCCAAAAGTGACAACTGGATTTGGTGATTAGAAGGTAATTAGTAACCTTGACAAAAACAGATCCACAGAGATGGGGTAGGAAGCCAGATAACAGTTTGTTGAGTAGTAAATGAGTGGTGAAGAAGTGATAACTGCCAGAACAAACATTTGCTCAGTGTTTGGCTATGAAGGGAAGGAATCAGGAGCAAAATGGATCTAGAGTAGACTATAGTTGATATTCTGAAATCAAAACCAGTCACACACTGGTTAACAAAGTTAACACACACACACACGACTGGTTAAATATATTAGGCTCAATCTCAATAGCAAACCAAGAAACGCAATCTAAAATAAGAAATTTTTTTGTCCTTGAAATAAGATCAGCCAAAAAATGTAATTGTTATGTCCCCTTTGAAAAGTAATATGAAAACATGTACTAACAGCCTCAAAATATTCACAACATTTAAATCAGCAATTCCACTCTGAAATTCTAATCTAAATAAGTAATTCTAACTGAAAAGAAATCTGTGGACAAATATATACAAATAGGTTCAAAACCTAAATTTTATATAAAACAAATAATGATAAATTGTCAAATCCATTCAGTGGAATACTTTGCAGCCTTTTTAGATAGAATATTAACAGCATGAGCTTTAAGGCCAGAAAGGCCTAGATTCATATGATAGACTAGAACACCCAAAAAACTATATAATCTTGGGCAAGTGATTTAAATTCTTTGACACTCGAGTCTTCACTCATAAGCAAAATGATACATAATTTTACCTTATATTGATGAAGGAACATTTCTACCCCTTCACCCCACCCTCCTTCTTCTACCTACCTCTTTGTAACTATTCCTCTCTCCCACCCAAGGGAACAGAAATTCCTAATCTAACTGGACAGAGAACAGGCCATTCAAATGACTAAAATAAACTAGTGAATGAAGGTATTAGGCTTAAAGTATTTCTATCCACTCTTGGACCTTCCACTCTCACATGATAAGAAATATAGGCAAAGTTGGCCTCATCTGGATAAGCCTGGCCATATTTCTTTCCCTTATTCTCCCTTTTGTTCCAAGGAACAACAGCTAAAGTTAGGCTAAGATTAGTTCTGCAAGTCCGGTCATCCTCTCTCCTGTAGGCATACCGGAAGATACTGATATGAGATTTAGATCATGGGAAGGGGGCAAATGTGAAGAGACAAGGAGGAAGGAAAGAGTGGTGGTGACCACTAAGTCTTGAGGCTAAGTCATGTACACAAAACAGTTACCATATTTTTAAAATACTATTAATAAAAGGAAATAAACCAAAATGTTAATTATATAGCCTTTAGATATTGATAATTATAAATTCCATTCTTCTTTTCTATATCTTCCTAACTTTTAATTATAAACATATCATTTTAATAATAAGATAACAATACTCTTTGAAAACTTATCAGAAGGTTAATAGGTTAATACCACATGCGAAAGAGATAAAACTATTTTCTAGATTTATTCTATTTAAGAATCAGTTTCTAGATTTACACTGTTTAGTCTTTAGCAAAGGTAGAGCTAAAACTCATTAGTGCTACAAATGTCAAATAACTAAAAAATTATCTGTAGCTCTGGAGCTAAGTACTCAGTTCATTAAGTATATGGTTTATTTCAGGAAGAATGTATATCTATGGTGCTTACCTTCTCAACATCAGGCAGACAATCCAGAAGGCCAAAAGTGTACTGAGAATCACCTGGATCATTCTCACAACCATTTGATGACATTTTCAAAGGATTTTTTGCCATTGCATCTAATACAGCCTCATAAAGCTGCTTTGTTATCAGAGGAGAAGGAAGTTCTCTTAAATAATCCTTAAGAACACCTTCAGAAACCAAACAAACCAGAAATAGCCGTCAATTAGTCTTTAGAGTGAAATAATAAAAAGCTGTGGCAAATTTTTTTTCAAGGTATCATTACAGTGAACTTTTAAAATTCTGAAAACAATAAAAGCAGAAATGTAAAAAGTATTGTAACAAAACACTTGCAATTTGTATTCTTAGAAATTGCTTCACTAATTGACTTTTTGTTTTGAAACCATGCTAATAATGCACATGCATAATATGCAATTATCATATATATTAGATTTGTTCATAAAGTAAATTCCTTTTATAAAAAGCTGCTTTGCTAATGCTATGCTAAGTCACTTCAGTCGTGTCAGACTCGGTGCGACCCCATAGACGGCAGCCCACCAGGCTCCCCCGTCCCTGGGATTCTCCAGGCAAAAACACTGGAGTGGGTTGCCATTTCCTTCTCCAATGCATGAAAGTGAAAAGTGAAAGTGAAGTTGCTCAGTCGTGTCCGACTCTTAGTGACCCCATGGACTGCAGCCTAACAGGCTCCTCCGTCCATGGGATTTTCCAAGCAAGAGTACTGGAGTGGGGTGCCATTGCCTTCTCCAAGTGCATATAAAACAAAAGAAAATAAGGCATACTAATATTAATTGTAAATTATTCCAATTATATGGATTTTTAATTTCCAGACTTTTCATAAACCCTTGTAAATAAGTGAGCTATATAAATGTAATTCCTCTTAAATACAGAAGATATGGCTTAAACACACATACTGAATAGTCTGGATAATCTCCAATGCTATACTATGGAAGAAAAAAATCATTTCTAAAACCAAAACCCAAGAACAGAAAACAACAAACGTGCCACCATAATAGGAATGAGGTAAGTCTATTTCAAACACATCACAAATAGTTATGAACTAAGAGGTGATATAGCTATAGTAGAGGAAACAGGAAAGGATAATAGCTGTTACATATAAGGAAGGTAGGTTAAGATACTAGCTAAAGGATAGAATTTGATCACAAGAAAAAAATGGACATTTCTGACAGCAAAAACCTAAATATAGACAATACCGATTTAGAAAATGCTCTCAGCTTAGCTGAGAACTTAGTTTGAGGGCTTAATTTGAATTTAAGTGAAAGTGAAAGGCACTCAGTCATGTCCAACTCTTTGTGATCCCATGGACTATACTGTCCATGGAATTCTCCAGGCCAGAATACTGGAGTAGGTAGCCTTTCCTTCTCCAGGGGATGTTCCCAACCCAGGGATCGAACCCAGGTCTCCCACATTGTGGGTAGATTCTTTACCAGCTGAGCCACAAGAGAAGCCCAAGTATACTGGAGTGGGTAGCCTATCCCTTCTCCAGTGGATCTTCCTGACCCAGGAATCAAACCGGGGCCTCCTGCACTGCAGGTAGATTCTTTACCAACTGAGCTATGAGGGAAGCCCAATTTGAATTTAAACATGATCATAAAGGAAGTTTCCCATCTGATAAATCTTTTAAATTTTGATAATACTATGGCTCATAAGAATTCTTGGTGGGAAATTCAGGTTTAGTTCCTGGTTCGGGAAGATCCCCTAGAGAAGGAAATGGCAACCCATTCCAGTGTTCTTGCCTGGGAAATCCTATGGGCAGAGAAGCCTGGTGGGCTACAGTACTTGGGGTTCCAAAATAGTCAAATGTAACTAAACAACACAACAATGGTTCATTAGTTTCTTATGCATCCTTCCAGCTTTTGCTTATGCAAATATAAATATTAATAACATATTACTATTTGTTCTCCTTTATTACATAAAAGACGGCATATATACTTTTTCATTTAACATTTTATCCTTGCTATGTGCTGTGCTCAGTCATGTCCAACTCTTTGCGACCCCATGGACTGTAGTCTGCCAGGCTCCTCTGTCCTTGGGGATTCTCCAGGCGAGAATGCTGGAGTCGGTTGCCATGCCCTCCTCCAGGGGATCTTTGCAACACAGGGATCAAATCCAGGTCTCCTACATTGCAGGCAGATTCTTTACCAACTGAGCCACCAGGGAAGCCCCAAAATACTGGAGTGGTTAGCCTATCCCTTTTTCAGGGGATCTTCCTGACCCAGGAATCAAACCGGGGTCTCCTGTACTGCAAATGGATTCTTTACCAGCTGAGCTACCAGGGAAGCCCTATCCTTCCCATAACCCTTGCCATATTTTCAGTACACAGAAATTTTCTTCAAATGTTTTTACAGCCACATCACAGTACAGTATTCCAATGTATGGATCCCCCACATTTTGATCTAGTCAGTGGCTACAGACAGACACTTGTATTCTTTCTAATCTTCTGTTATTTCAAAACATGCTACAATGAATAACCTTGCACATCATCATTTTGTATATATGCAGGTATGTTGGTAGGACAAATTCTGAAAACAGGACCACCGAATCAAAAATATATTTGTCATTCAGAGGAAAAAGGATGTTTCCTAGGTCTGGGGCTTCAGCATCTAGGTGAATAATAGTGCTATTACTTGAAACGGGGGAAAGGAGGAAAACCATGCTTTAGGGGATAGAAAGGAGTTTCATTTTAAACATATTAAGCTTAAGTTATCTACGGGACATTCAAGGCTACCGGATATAAAAATCTGAGACTCAGGAAAAAGATGGCTGGAGACACAGATCTGAGAATGATCAACTTAAACATGATAACTAGAACCTTGGGAATGACAGATTATCAAGGAGGAGAGAGAAAGAGAGAAAGAAAGAAAGTGAAGTCGCTCAGTCATGTCTGACTCTTTGCGACCCCATGGACTGTAGCCTGCCAGACTCCTGTGTCCATGGGATTTTTCAGGCAAGGATACTAGAGTGGGTTGCCATTCCTTTCTCCAGGGGATCTTCCCAACCCCGGGATCAAACTCGGGTCTCCCACACTGTAGGCAGACTCTTTACCGTCTGAGCCACCAGGGAAGCCAAGGAGGTAATATAGAGTGATATGAGAAGGCCTAATAATAAGAGAAAATGATGAACATCAATAAGCTTTTTTTTTTAATTTTTTTGTTCTTTAAAAAATTTTTTTTATTTATTTTTAATTGGAGGATGATTGCTTTACAATGTTGTATTGGTTTCTGCTGTATAACAATATGATTCAAGTACAAACATATATCCCTCCCACCCCACCCCCATCCCAGTCTTCAATCTGCTCTTACGTGGTCATCAGGAAGAGGATTTTCCAAAGGTGACTAGGGAAGAATGGCTAAAGAAGTATGAACGGTAAGTAGAGGCAGGATGGGGGTGGGGGCAGGACAGGCAAATATGCTATTAAGGCAATAAAGGAAAGAATGTTTCAAGAAAGAGTTTAAGGTATGAGTTGATACCCAATAATAATTAGGTTAGATAAGAAGAGTGTACTAGATTGGTCATTTGTATGTTAAAGTCATTCAGAATGATGGCAGGACTTCTGCTGGAAATCTAACCATAGGTAAGATATCAAAGTCTTTAGTGAATAAATGAAAATGCTCAAGTATTCTGATGATGATATTAAACAGGAAAGAGGAGGTGCAAGACTGTGCTGTAAGCCTCCAAAAAACCTTATTCCTTAACATAGCATTACTTCCTACTCCATAGTAAAAAGGTAACAAGATGGAAATAGCAGGAAGGAACCAAGAGAATACTGACCAAACTTTTTCTTTGATATATACAAAGAGATACAATATGTATAAATTGCTTGGCATGTAATAATCAATACCAGTTAGATATACTGTGATATTCCCATTCCTTAACTTTTATCATGTGATCTTTACTACTATCCTTAGTTTCCCGCAATGAATAGCAACATTCAGTTTAAAGAGAATCTACAACTAGAAAGTGAAAACGCAATTTTCTGTAGCTGCCAAACAAAGACACTACTAAACCTTTAGGGCATAATTTTTTGTTAAGGTTCCATATTTGTTCCTCGACAAAACAAGACTTGTTAGTTCTCATAAAACTCAATATGCCCTGGTAATTTGAGACTTGTCCTATAATGCAATTATATTAAATTAAAATCTAAAAGATCTCCAGAAAAGATAACTTTATAACTTAGTGAAAATATATGTCAAATATCATTATACTTTATGAGTAATATACTAAACAACCATTAATATAAATGGAATTTTAAATGGATCCAGGTTCAAGATTACTTACTTCACTATAATTGGAAGGCAAATAAGGGAGAATTATTATAACAAACATTAAGCACTTAAGAGTATGCTCAGCATATTATGTTCAATATGTTGAAGTAAAGGTTATTATTGCTTTTCTATTAATAAATGCAGACAAACTTCACAGGAAAAATAATCAAAAGATTTTATAAAATGATACAGAGAGAAGTATTTATAGTACATTGTGACATATAAGATATAATGACTCATAAATCTAGAAATTGGCTATATGGTCTTATCTCAAAAACTTAGTGATAGACAGGAGCATCTTAAAACCATATTGCCTTCTTAATATCTTTCAAACACTTTGGGACATAAAAAACATAAGATAATAACTTTGTGGTGACAATCTTTAATGCTACAGAAGCTACTTAAAAAAGACTTAGGGGACATTTATGATGAAGTTTATTTAATGCAACACAATATATCTTTTATCATGTACTTGAAGCAGGCAATTATTGGTAAATAAAGAACTGGTTCCAGTTACATCTCTTAAGCTGCCCAGTAATAGTTAGATACCATGAAATCATATGCCTCTTACCTTCAGGCACAAAGACCAATTACACAGGAAGATTCTACTCATCCCTGTGATGCAATATAGGCATCACCACACTGAAAAAGCAGGGCATTCTATCTCTAAAACTACATCTACTTCTCAGAGACTGGTTTGAAGTACCTATATTTTATTAATTCTCAATCACAAAATTCACCATTCTCTCTGCCTAAAACTTTAATAATCACTAAATAATAAATACGTTGACTTTTCTATTATCTTCTCTTAAAACTATGAATAGATTTTACACCTTAAATTTTGCACCTGATTGAAAAAAATCTGGTTTGTCTGGAGTACTTCATTCTGTATTCCAGACAAACCAATTATTAAGAACACATTAAACTGTGAGTAAACTCTATCATTCACTCCATTAATATCCTTGTTAGACCTATTGAACTGTTAAATATATTTCAAAGTTTACTTAGAAATGTGAGTTCACACGGAACAAACACATGAGGCAACACTATTACTGGCCAACTCCCCAAATTTTGAGCCATGATGAGCCCCTGTGTATAATTTACTGCAATTCCAATGGTATTTCTCAGACAAAACTTAAATCATTCCATTGGCTTTTTATCAAGAAAGAAAAGAGCTCTTGGTTCTTCTGAAAAACAACTTTACTGAAATGGAATACAAAGAATAAAGCCAAAAAATATCTAATTCATAAATTATGGAAACTCTCAACTTTAGAAAAGAATGCTTTTCTATAAATCTAACAGTCATTGATCTCCTGTCATATCTTCTGCATATGCTGCAAATTTCTGACAATTCAAACCACATCACTTCATCTTCTTAAACTGTACACATTTGACATAATTTTTATCTCTAACCCAAGGCTTCAACTAAGACAAAACCTCTTTTTATTCAGAATGTAGTTTTCTGAGAACTGATATTTGTAAAATATCTCCTTAATAAATTCATAAAATGAGTCTTTTGCTGATTCTGTTAATTATATACTACTAAGGGGAAAAAAATCTACCTTTTTGTAGAAATGACCCATTTTTTAGTAGAAATAATAAATCTTCTTCCATTAGAAAAATAAAAGTAACCATTATTTCTGGTTTGCTAAAAGTTACAGGGAAAAAAGTTCTTTGGTTTGTCTTCTTTTAGAATTAAAATGCTTGGAATCAAACTTAGTTATCCAAGAATGTATATTAAATAATCTATGAAAATACAGTCATTCAGAGTTCAGAGATTGGGAAGCTCAATTATTTGGAAAGTCTCAATGCTAAAAGTTGGCTTTAAGGATTCCAATCATTAAAAATCTCTTTAACATGTGCAAGTTGAGCCCTCCTCAAATTCTCACCTAGACAACTGTGTGCAAAATAAGAAAGCAATTTAGAAGAGAAAAACAAATATTGTTAGAACAAGGGAAAAAAATGGTAGTTGACAATAGAGAGAAGAGAAAGACTATCAAAATACATAGACAATCTGGAAATACATACCAAAGCATCTGTAGGTGAAAGGATGTGATATCTGAGATTATGGTTCAAAATAGTCCAAGTGTGGGGAGAATCAAATGAGGGGTATAAATGAGACAGGTTTGGTCATTAGGAAGCCAGATGATGGACAAAGAAGGTTTATCATAGTATTCTACGCTTGAAAATTTTGCTAATAAAAAGTAAAACAACAAAAAACAAACATGGAATTATAAGCCAATAGTCCCCAAATATTGATTAGTTATCAAAAATCTCCTAAAGGCCTTTTTTTCTGTTCTCATCTCATATGATCTCTCCACAGAATGACACTGCATCACACCTTGCTGTGAAAACTCTATTGTTTCTTGTTTCCCAAACTTTCTGACTCCTTTCCTCTCAATCCCTTTAGATGTTTCTTCTTTCTTTGCCTGCCTCCAAAGTTTGGAAATCCTCAAATTCTGGTCTTTCGAAACTTTACAGACAATTGGAAGGTGTTAATTATAACTAGTGCCAATGACCATCAAATTGCCATTTTCATCACTCAGGGCTTTAGAAGAGTATTTGCAATGCTATACATTAGACTGTATTCATCACCTGGGCAAATAACAGACCCCTCACATTCTACTACATCCTCTCCTTAGCTGCAGATAAGCACTTTCAACTTTGCTTGATATATCCACTGAGATCTCCGACTGGTACCTCAAGTTGAATATATGTTTGAAAAGAAACCCAATTCATAATCTTTTTCTACATTTCTCCACCAAAAACAGTAGTTTTATCTTTCTTATTTCTGCTAATGGAATCCAATCAACCAGGTGTCAAAGTGATGTTTGTCTGGGCCCTCCCTGTCTTCATATACTTTGAATTATATTCCTTCCTGCTGTTGCTACTGCTGTAAGATGCCATCTGCTCTCATTACCTCTTTGCTGAGACTATTGCCAAGCCTTCCTAACTGGTTTTCTTTCCTCTTCTATCTTCTTATTTCAATCCATCGCACAGACTTGCCAGGTAAGTATTCCTGAAGACTATCTCTGAAGATTTCGTTCCTCTGCTCAAAAATCTTTGGATTCCCTCTGCCTAGTAAATAAATCTAAATTCTCTAACCAGATAGTCAATGCCCCTTATATTACCTATGCTCCAGTCAAACTGAACCTGATGGCACTTTATTTATCCCTCCGTGAAGACAAAGTACCCTTTTCCTTCTGTTAGCTACTGGAGCTAATTTAATGTAGGCCTTACTTCCTTCCAAAGGTTGGCTGTTTGAGAACAGGGACCATATCTTGGTACCTCCCCAAAGAAAAGAACACAGTAGTGTTTGTGAAAGAAGAAAAAAAAACTTCAGAATAATACCAAAACAGTATTTAAATTCTCTTTCCTGCAGAGGTAGTCTTTCAGAATGTGTACATAAAAATAACATCTATTTATTACCTGTTATTACATTTATATCTGGGTATTGGCTTTCACACAGACCAACAGCTTTGCTATCCCTCTCAAAAGCCTCTCGAAGTTCTTTCTTGACTGCTGCCGAGCCACATAATCGGTATAGGCCTACTACCTAGAAATAAAATTATCGCCACATTATGGTAAATTGGATAAAGGGAAAATATAATAGTACAGTATGTATAAATCACATGACTTTGACAATCTTATATATTCTGATGGCATTTAATTAAAAATATCTCAAACATAAGCTTCTGAAGTCTCACCACAGACTATACTGATTGTAGTTACATAGTTTAATACAAATTTTATATTCTTTCATTTAAATTCAAATGATATACTATGTTACCTGTAGTGCTAGCTATAATATCTTAAGCAAAAACACAATCCCTTCCCTTTAATTTTATACACCCAACCAATATCTCCATGGGTGCCCTTTTACATCTTTTGCTCCAGATTGAAGTAATACAGCACAACAGCTAATCAAAGATTTTGGATTCATAAAGCCCCACACTATCACTCCTTGCTTGGTGAATTTGGGCAAGTTATTTAATACTCAGTTTATTTTTAAAAGCTATAAACTCAGTTTATTTTTTTAAAGTATGTATTTGAAATAAGGTTCCAGGAAACTATTTCTGTAAAGTTATCTTTTAAAGTTTCTCAGGAAGAAATGAAAACAAATCTAGGATTTTTTTAATTTATCAAATGAATTGATTATAAAGCACTGAAGGAAGTTCAGTGGAAATAATACATTAAAGGTGAAAATAAAACTTCTAGTTCAAAATGTATTCACGATGCAAAGACACCACTCAATCTCCTTTCAATCTACATTAAAAAGATTTGTTTTTTAAACATTGTTAGTTCAATATAAATTCACCAAGAGGAAATCAACATGGTATCTTAAAGAGAAAACAGGCCTGATTAAGCAATTGGGGCCTTTTAAAAGAAAAACTTCTTCATGAAAATTGAGGGAAAGTGGTGGTCATCTATACTTCTACATCAAAGACTATTTAGGAAGTTCAGTCATCTTGAATTGAAAGATTGGATAAAGATATTACTTCAAGACAGAAATAAAGTGAAAACACACAATGCGATCCCCAAGGATCTGAACTAGAAATCATTTAAAAATATTAAAAATAATCTAGAGGAAGAAAGCAAATGAAATTTACAGGTTTGCTTATGACACTAACCTCTTATGAATTATTAAAAACTGATAGACTACACTACAAAAGGTGGGTCTTAATATAGGAAAGTGTCAGTAATGGCTCCACGGAAATGTTATCCAAAATATTTGAGATGACAAGCACTCAGTATTAACTGAAAGATAGTAGAGAATCTACAACTATTTCTAAGAGAAGGTAGTTCAAGGTGCTGCTGAATTCGAAAGGATCAAGAGGATATGGGAAACCAAGGAGTGTACTAGGAATAAAATTCAAATTTCTTATTCTTCTCCACAGTCACGGTATATTCACATTGACAATAGCAGGTGCTAGTTACATCATCAAGAGAAAGAAAATCAGAATGGCAAATGATCCAGAAAATGAAACTAAAATATTAAACAGGATCAAAGGAAACACTACAACATTAGAAGAAACCAGCTTGAGTAGAGCCCTTCTAGTGTAAGCAAACTTAAAGTGTCACAGAAATCTCATAAAGACGTATCTTCTTAAGCTTGAGAAAGATGAATGTAGAACAAATTAAAGAAAGCAATACTTCAATAGCAAGTGATAATTTAAAGGAATGTGTTATCTCCAAAGCTGGTATTACAAATATAGTTTTTAAAAGTGAATAAAATAAGGAAGATATACTATACATACATGAGGGAGGAATATTTTAGGATATATTCCTTAACTTCAGAGGCTGATTTCCTGAATCAAACACTTGAAGTACATGCTTGATGCCTCTAGTAAGGACAGACTCTAAACTGGATGGACCATGAGTATGATTTCTATACTAATCTTTTCCTGCTTGAAGCAGGAGATGCATGATAGTAGCTTTCCAAGTATTTGGAAGAATATCACAAACTATTTTTGTATGACTATGGAAACCTGATTGTCATGGTTAAAAAAAAAAGGAATACTGACTAGAAAGGTAAACAAAATTTAAGCAGTATGCTGGTTTATAAAACACAGGCATATATCAGCCTCTTTCTGTATGTGTATTGGGGTGGAACAGGGAGAAGTAAAAGAGACAAAACAAGAAAAGGTATTTAAAAAAAACTGTTTCAAACATACAACTGTAAATCTTACTTTTTATTTCACAGGAAATAATTCCTTATTAAAATAAATCTTTCTAAACTTTATAGAAATAAAAAGCATTCCTAAAAAATATTTTCTTGGCATTTAAAATCACTTACAACAGTCTTATCTACTTGCTCTTTATGAAATATTTTCAGAAAATAGACTGTAAAAGTATAGTGCTATTTGAGTTACTTATGGGGCATCCCTGGTGGCTCAGATGGTAAAGAATCTGCCTGCAATTCAGGAGACCAGGGTTCAATCCCTGAGTCAGAAAGGTCCCCTAGAGGAGGAAATTGGAGAAGGCAATGGCACCCCACTCCAGTACTCTTGTCTGGAAAATCCCATGGACGGAGGAGCCTGGTAGGCTGCAGTCCATGAGGTCACTAAGAGTCGGACACGACTGAGCAACTTCACTTTCCCTTTTCACTTTCCTGCATTGGAGGAGGAAATGGTAACCCACTCCAGTATTCTTGCCTGGAGAATCCCAGGGACGGCGGGCCTGGTGGGCTGCCGTCTATGGGGTCACACAGAGTTGGACACGACTGAAGCGACTTAGCAGCAGCAGCAGAGGAGGAAATAGCTACCCACTCCAGTATTCTTGCTTGGAGAATTCCATGGACAGGCTACATTTCCTGGGGTTGCAGAGTCAGACACTACTGAGTGACTAACACATTTTAATGTACAATTGTAAAAGACTTTAGCTTTATTTAAAGTCTGCCTAACTTCTGGCTTCTCTATATGCTCTCTGGGAAAAAATATGGAGGGAAAATAGACACCTTTAAGAAAAGAGTAACTGGACCAAAAGCTGGATTCTAAAGGCCTCACTTCCACCCAGACAACACAAACTCGACTTGATAGAATCACATATCTGAAAGAGGTTTCAAAAATTCAAATGTCCTACCTCTCTGCTTCAGGAAGTTACTACATCTATTTTTATTGATATAAGCAGAAAAGACTCACAGAGATTAAGTGACTCGCCCAATATCACACAATAATTGATGAGAAACCAGAATCTGTTTCCTGTATCTTTATACCAAGCTCCATTAAGTTAGGAGGTTTCTATAGTTCCATGTTAAATTCAAGGTAGGTTATTTTACATTTGCTTCTATATTCTTCTAAAGAAATCATATTTCAGATTTTATGGTATTCATCCTTGATATTTTGATCAATGTTATAAATTCTGATAGTACTAAAGCAAAATACTTTAGTAATGATTCTAAGGCTTATTTTATATTGCAAAAGATTAGTATAAATAGTTACTTGTACCTCATATTAATGTCCTCAGTAATACACTGCTTCTCATTGTCATTCTACAAGTATTAATGAAAATAAAGATAAGGTCTGGTGGTGGTGGTTTAGTCACTAATTTGTGTCCAACTCTTGCGACCCCATGAACTATAGCCCACCATGCTTCTCTGTCCATGAGATTTCCGAGAAAAGAATACTGGAGTGGGTTGCCATTTCCTTCTCCAGGGTATCTTTCCAACCCAGGGATCGAACCAGAGTCTCCTGTATCTCCCGCATTTGGCAGGTGGATTCTTTACTGACTGAGCCACCAGGAAAGCCCAAAAAATAAGGTCTACCAACTGGTTAACATTTACATGAAAGTGAAAGTATCAGTCATGTCCGACTCTTTACGACTGCATGGACTAAGGTTCACCAGGCTCCTCTGTCCGTGGAATTCTCCAGGCAAGAATAGTGAAGTGGGTTGCCATTTGCTTCTCCAGGGGTACTTCCCAACCCAGGGATCGAACCCAGGTTTCCTGTATTACAGGCAGATTCTTTACCGTCCGAGCCACCAGGGAAGCCCATTTTTGTTTGTTCTAATGAACTGCTTTTACCATCTTTAAAAGGAAAAGAGAATGAGATGTGCTTTTATTAGTAGGACCTCTCCTTATCCACCATGCTATCCCAAAGGTAAGACATGGATAAGCTTACGCTTTCCAAAGCGTGGAACTAAGGGAGAACAGGAAATAAGGGCAGGGAGTTAATTTTAGGAGTGAAACAGGGTTATAAGATTCACTGTTGAACTCTCTATCAAAGGAAAGTCAAACCACACAGAAACATTCCTTAAATGAATTAGTCTTAGTCATGTTATTAGCTCTGGCTTTTCCTAGGAATGTCACTGTAAAATGCCATATCTTCATCTCAAAGTATAAGTCCATGCAGCCCCGCATCAAATATAAAGAACCATCTAGCATGCTTTCAATCATTGACAACACAGGTTAAGGCATAAATTATATCCTAAACAGTAATGTAATAAAAGTAAAGAACAGGAATGAGAAAAAGTCTAAATTAGATTTTTTAAACTTACCTTGAACTCCTTCTCCTAAGACTTACTATAAATAAATTGAATTAATTACTCGAATAGATAGATAAGGGGGCAATAGAGAAACACAGTAAAATAATACCTGACAGCCTCTCTTTTCAATTTCCATAATACATTTCTGAATCAGGAGTGGTACCATCAAGCCTATATTTTCTTTCTCTACAACTTTTTGAATATCAACACCAAATACTACTGGTTCTCGACTTATATCTAGCCCATGAAGTGAATTCTCCCACTGTTCCAAAAGAATCACTTTCACGTAAATAAGACCTCTAGGTTCAAGTTTGACAGCCAATTGATGTGTCTTTGTCACTCGGAATAAGGTGGGAAGAACAACAGTTCCATGACAACACACTCGGTTTTTTCTTGGAGTGGGTTCCCAACTAAACACTACTAATTTCAAATGCTGTGCATTTTCAATTTCTATGTTGAAAGTGTGATCCATGTCTAAAAACGTTGTTCGACATGTGAGCAAAGCTGTTCTGGCTTTGTTCACTGAATCAACCTGAATTGCGCAAAAGACATCTTTTGAGTCTATCCGAGGTGGTTTTAAATCCTCAGCACCATAAAAGTGCACACTCATGAGCCCAGATATGTACTGTGAACACTTAGGTTGATCAGAAAAGCTGTAATGTCTAAAAGCATCAATGTCTAGTTCATTCTTGCTGCTGCTATTTGGAATTATGTCTTTTCCTTTTGCAAATTTGTTTTCGAATCCATATTTGCTAGATTTGGCTATCAGTTCAGGTGAATCTCCATCACTGAGGTAACCACCTTTGCAGGAATACTTAGAACTCACGGAGGTTTTCTTCTGATAGCTGGGCTGAGAAGACACACTGGTATCAAGATGGTACCGACTTATCACATTCCTCTTAGCAGCTGTGGTTGTATTCCCAGAAGGTAGAATAACAGCATGATGAATCTCTTGACAGTTACATTTAGACAAAGAAGGAGTATTGTCTGGACTGTTTACATAATTCAAGGTTCCTTTAACACTCAGTTTTCGGCTAAGTTCTGGCAACTTTTTCATTTTCATGGAAAGTTTCCTCACAGTTCGTGGAGACTTTATTTTATCCGGGAAAGACCAATTCATTGAACTGCCTTTTTTCACAGGGCTAGGGCTTGGTGAAGATGGTTCCATAACTCCCAAATCAGTCTTGTTTGTAGCAGCTACACTCCCAGGACCTTGGAAAAAAAAAATAAATAAGGTGATAAGTTTTGATTTCTTTTTACTTTATAAACCACAAATTTAACAAGCTCTCATATGGACAGAAATTCTTCCGTTTCATCTTAATGGTGAGGTTTAGTCAAAAGTTTAGCTGAATTACCATTACCAAGTTTAAGCAGAATATCACGATCTACAAAAGGCTTATGGTGGAAAGAAACATTTCCCTCTTCATCTGCTTTTCTATTCTGAAGGTTTGGAAGAAAGGTAATATAGGTTCCTTTTAAATCTTTCCCACTGCAATATACTTATAACTGTAAACAGTGGATATCAAAGAAAACTAGGAAAGTTTCCTATTTTAATATGTTCATCAATTTTCACATTTCCTACTTTAGTGTATTTATTTAGAAATTTCACCTAATATAAGAATGATTGATAAAATGTATTTTCTTATAATTTTCAGTTTCCATGAAGAATAAAGTGTTAAGACACTTTCAATTTTTTCTCCACAAAAATTGCTTTTTTTCTGAATGTCAAAGTTACTCAGGCTTACAATAAAAAGTTTTTCTAAAAATTTAAGAAGCACAAATAAATAACAGTCCATATCACCAGAAGATTAATCATTGTAAAACTGCACTACCAGGAGATTAATCATGGTCATATAGCAGTGAAAATTATATTAAAAGTAGCTTCTATTATTATTATTAAATTATAATATTTATTATTAAAAATAATACCAGTCAACTTTTACTGAGCTAGACAAAGTATGAAAACTTAATTTAATAATTAGTATGCACGGACCCTCATTTAACTCTCATAATAACCTTACGAGTTAAGATATCCTTCTCCAGATGAAGAAATTGATACATGAGCTGTCTAATTTGTCTAAAATCACAAATCTGGTAAGTGGAAGAATAAGGACTCATATCTGAAAACAGGCTTTCAGAATCTGTGCTCTAAAATACTATATTTGCAGTCTCTCCATTTTTTAAACATTTTTCTGTCCATACATATACATCAAATTGACTTTCAAAGACCTTTTTTCAACTATTATTAAGAGGTTAAAGCATTCCACTTAACCTTAAACTTTTAATTCCCAGTTTAAAAAAAAAAAAAAAGGATGTAAAGGCTAACCAATTTCATTTAAAAATATGAATATTTCCTAGTAAGTTTTCAAATTAATAGAGCAAATTGAAAGTAGCTTCTAAAAATGTAATATTATATAAATTTAAACTGTGCTTTTAAAGAAAAACATAGTATTATCCCAATTATTTAAAATTTAATTTTTCATACTTTATCTAATTATTCCCTATAAAGATCCTTAATGACCCTAGTACCAGAGACTACTCTATGTAGTACATTTGACAATTAAAATGAGAAAAGTGTTTATTCATTTCAAAAAATCAATAGATCAAATGACCTTTCTTTAAAGTATTAAAATAGTCTAAATAGTCCTCTCTCCATCCTTCTTTATGTGTCCTATTGACAAAATAGTTTCTTTATAGAGAAAGGACTATGTTGGGCTTTTCTGCTACATAACTAAGAAATGGAGTGTTTAATAAATTAGACAAAGCATTCCCTTATACTGTAAACTGTAGTACAATTCTACTGGTTTACTGGCCTAAAATATTCTACAGTAATCAGAGTATCGCTGTAGCATACAATCTATCTATTTTGTCATGGCCTAAAGAAGCTACCCAGTATACAAAATTGTTCTAGGTTTTATTAAATAAAGAGTCAATCTAATATAATGACTTTTTTAAAAACATATTTCTACTGCAGGCAAGACTGAATTTATTGAAACAAAAAAGCTTTGTTTTTATAAAATCCAAGAGCTGAAATATGACCAAATTCAACATTCACTTAAAATTAAACCACAATTATACTAATCAAATCATGTTCATGTATGGCAAAACCAATACAATATTGTAAAGTAAAAAAAATAATAATTAATTAATTTAAAAAAAAGGAAAAGAAAAGTGAAGTCGCTCAGTCATGTCCAACTCTTTGCGACCCCATGGGCAGTAGCCTGCACCAGGTTCCTCTGTTCATAGGACTTTCTAGGGAAAGCAAGAAAGGAAAAATCTTTCAATATAAATTTATGAACCAGACTAGAATCAATTGAAACTGGCACATTCCCTTCAGCACCTAGAACAGTAAATGGCACATGCTGCTGCTGCTGCTAAGTCACTTCAGTCGTGTCTGACTCTGTGCGACCCCATAGACTGCAGCCCACCAGGCTCCCCCATCCCTGGGATTCTCCAGGCAAGAACACTGGAGTGGGTTGCCATTTCCTTCTCCAGCATGAAAGCGAAAAATGAAAGGGAAGTCGCTCAGTCATGTCTGACTCTTCACGACCCCAGGAACTAAATGTTTATTGAATTATTGAATTAACCAATTGTTGCTGCTGCTGCTAAGTCGCTTCAGTCGTGTCCGACTTTGTGCGACCCCACAGACGGCAGCCCACCAGGCTCCCCTGTCCCTGGGATTCTCCAGGCATTGTTAGTTGCTTGTAAACTATAAACTTTTTAGGAAATAACAAAAAAATATTTTTGTTATATAAAATATAATATATATATAATATAAAATAATTTTATATTACCTATAATAGTTACCGGAGAAGGCAATGGCACCCCACTCCAGTACTCTTGTCTGGAAAATCCCATGGATGGAGGAGCCTGGTAGGCTGCAGTCCCTGGGGTCACTACGAGTCGGACACGACTGAGCGACTTCACTTTCACTTTTCACTTTCATGCATTGGAGAAGAAAATGGCAACCCACTCCAGTGTTCTTGCCTGGAGAATCCCAGGGACAGCGGAGCCTGGTGGGCTGCCGTCTATGGGATCACACAGAGTCGGACACGACTGAAGTGACTTAGCAACAGCAGCATAATAGTTACCAGCTGTAAAGACCAAGTAAAGATACTATTAATAGTAATCAATCTTAATGAAGCAAAACAGATCATGATAAAGATCTCCACAGTAGTAGTGGAAACATTCTATTAACACCTAACAATAAGGAACCAGTCAAATAGGGCACATCAACCCAATTAAATACTATAAAAATTGGGGAACAATAACATTAATCGATATGTGAGAATGGGGCTTCCCTCGTAGTTCAGTCGGTAAAGAATCTGCCTGCAATGCAGGACAGCCAGGTTTGATTCCTGGGTCAGGAAGATCCCGTGGAAAAGTAAATGGCAACCCACTCCACTATTCTTGCCTGGAGAATCCCACGGACAGAGGAGCCTGGCAGGCTACAGTCCATGGGGTTGCAAGAGTCGGACATGACTTAGCGACTAAACCACCACCACATGTAAGAATACAAAGTATAGATAATAAGTGAAATCAGCAAAACCCAAAAATAGTCCACTATGACAGCAACTAGATAAAAGGTACATATATATCCAGAAGTTAATAGGCAAAAAACAGTCATAATTGTGTCAGGATGATCATAAAACTGTCATTCATATTAAAAATACTTGAGCTTTCCTATTTCTTAATCAAAACATTATTTTGAAATTTAACCATTCTCTTTGCCTATTTCTCAACAGATTTTTGCCAGTGTTGCTAAAGAAAACATTATCACTTTAGGTAAATAACCTTTCTGATCATATTAAAACAAAAAAAAAGATTATATAAATAAATTGTCTAAATATCCCCTCTGGTCAACATAGGAATGTACTTGTTGTAACAGTAAGCTTAAGAGAAGAACAACAGTAAAAAAGGAGACATAATTGACATCCTTCTGTACTTTCAAATTTGGGTGGTTGTTTTTGTTTTTTCGGTAATGTCTGTCCTCTTAACAGATTCACAATTTGCAACAAACATAAAATAATAAAGTTTAAAGATAGTAACTTAAAGTGTATCTCACTTGACATACACTGACTTTCTAACACTGCTCTTATACTTAATGCCCTCTTGCCTTTTCTGCACCATTCCACACCCATCACGATCTGTCTGCCCTTCTCCTGCAAGCTTTCCTCATCACTCCACCTGGATCTCAACCTGTGTTTCAAAGTATTAGTTTATATACCATTTATTACTCTTCCCATCCACATTACAAAAGAAACACACAGTCACTGTGGAAAATCAGTTTACACTTAGATATGCACACACACACAAAATTTTAATCCCAACACTGGGATGTACTACATCAAGGACTAAATTTAAAAAGAAGCACATCAGAAATCAAAGAAGAATAAAACCATTAGGTTGAACGATAACCTAATATATACTCAATTACTTCCTTTCTGGGTTCCGTATCTATTGTAGCACCTATTTGCAAAATATTTACTTTCACCTCTGGTCTCTTTTTCTCTTCTTCTTTTCCTTTGTTTCTGAGGAAATGTAGGCACAAAAGTGAAAACTAATGACTACTAGTATACTGAACATAGAATTTTTCATCTGTGGCCAGGCTAGGTGTGAATGAATGAATACATGAATAAAGCAAAACAAGACATATGTAAAGAATACATTTTTTCCAGTTCCCATGACTCCATTCTTTCAACTAAGAGAAAAGTAATTACTGCCTTGATGGACAGACATATTAAACCACACCATACACACTAAAAGTTGGTGTAGGATTCCAGCTTCTTCACCCCTTACAAAACCAAGTCTGTGATAGGAATAATTAAACCAGCATGTACATAAAAGTGTTTATAAATCTTTTTGACTTTTATTTTCATGAAAATACACTCGCATTGTAAGGAAAGGTACAAGGCTACAATAAACATCTATACTTAGTTTTAGATACTGCCAAAGAATTGAAAATGAAAGAAGAAATGGCAGATATATGATCATCCTTACCTGAAAAAGGAGATTTCAACATGGGACTGTCATCTATAATTATACGTTCTTGCATCTTGTATCTATGCCTTTGCTTGTACCGCTGCACAAACTCTGCGGGACAGATGGAATCTACAGGACTTATCTCGTGTGACTGTGTGGTCTGAACATCGCCTGTGTGTTCCGAACAGCACAGCGAGTCTTCGGTGTACTGCTCTGCTTTCATTAGGTTACTGCCAGATAACACTCTCAAACTGACATCAGGAAACTTCAGAACCGCAGAGTCTGTCTCACCAAAACTCAAGGCATTTGAAATACTGAAGTCATCATCCTCAGGAATGGGGTTGTACCATATTTCTCCTTCATCATCTGCATCATTTTCCTCATTAAAGTCTAATGAACAGTTTCTTGATAATGAAGGATTTGTAGCATTACACACCATATACGTATAATATTCTTCAGGTGATTTGAGAAAAGGTTGTGACAACTGCTGTTTAGGTAGAGAAATGGGTGAAACAGATAAATGACTTATATCTTGGCATTTCTTATTTTCTTCTTCCAAATTAAAAGATCTCACAGTACTTTGATATAGCCAATTGCGTTTCTTTGACACAGTGATGCTGTTAAGTGGCTTATGACCCCTGAAGCCAGTATTATCCTTCAGATCCTTAAGTTCATTTCTCTTCATTGAAGACTCACAGACATTTTCAAATAAATCTGTTTCAAAGAAAAAAAGAAGGTAGAATATAATACCTCGCATACCAAGAAAGACATGTCACTTAGGACCAGTTATTAAAATACTGTTTTTAAAAAGAAAAAAAGTGTAATATTAATCACATTCAGAGACTAAACTTAAATAAGAAAAACTTTGGATTTTCCACCTAAACTTGATTTCTATTATTTAGTTATCAGGTACCATAAGAATTCTTAAGAAAAACGATAAACAAACTCTGAAACCACCTTTATAAATATCATAGGGCTAAAACAGCTTTATCCTAGGCAAAACATGTTTTATAAAAAGCTTGTATAGAATGCTTGGTACACAGCATGCCTTTAATTAATATGAGTAACTTTCAATTCACTACTATAAGAACTTTAGAAACTACAAATATTATTACCTTTTCACAGAAAGATTAATAAATCTTTCAAAAATCAAATCTTTTAAAAATAAATCTAAAGATTTAATAAATCTTTCAAAATAAACATTCCTCACTTATTACTAAGTATCTTACTGAATATTGAAATTTCAAAATAACTTTTGTTTTCTAACCACATAATGCAGTAGCAACTCATACAGGGTTTAAGTTCTAAATATCTAGAGCAAAAATAAAAATTAAAAATCCCTAAGAAGACCCTTGATTAGGACTAAGTGTCCTGTGTCACAATAAACACAATACAGCTGTATTACTGATAGGTACAAGCTTAAGTAGCAAGAATACAAGAATGAACAATGATCCCTGCCCTTAAGGAATTCATAGCCCAATGTGGAACATCAAATACTTAGATATGTGCATGTATTAATATAATGGATAAGACTCTAAAAATGTATATATAATATTAATTCCATATAAAAGGGAAAATTTTTACACTTCAAAAAGTCACATAAAGCCGGCTTCAGTGAGTGTCAATAAACTAAATATATATCGTAATGCTAATTTACTATGCATAAATAATTAAAACAAAACCATATTTTTAATTTTAAGATCATGCCAGGTTTGTAAACTATGATCTGTGCTACTTTGAATGCATATATGGTTGATTCATTTTAGTATTACAGCAAGTAAAATATAGTAGTCTAGTAACAGAGAGTGATAAAAACACATTAAACTTTGAGGAGCTTAGCAACAACCAAAAAATTAGGTTCATGTATAATTAAGGTTTTCAGTAACCTCCCTTCTACTGAAAAAAATCATTTCAAAATGTAAATTTGCCCTCTTTATAACCCTAAATGTTACCTAATCAAGCAGATTAATTTAAAAACAAAACAAAGCCTTAAACACAAACTGGGCTTCAAGTTCAATTAGTTCCAGAGGCAAGAATAGAGGAACAGACTTAGAAGGGAAGAAATCTCCCATGAATGCCTACTATGTCAGATATTTATTTACTCAAGAAATATTTACTGAGTGCCTATTATGTGTCAGGAACAAGAGATAAAGCAATAAGAAAGCCCTTAACCTCCTTTAACCCACCACAATAATCCTGAGACAGATTGAATTAGTTCCATAAGCTTCAAACATATGAGGAATATGGTCAAGGTGTTAGCCCTAGGATTCAAATTTAAGTCTGTCTTTAATTTATATGCAGAGTACATCATGAGAAATGCTGGGCTGGAAGAAGCACAAGCTGGAATCAAGATTGCCCGGAGAAACATCAATACCCTCAGATATGCAGATGACACCACCCTTATGGCAGAAAGTGAAGAGGAACTAAAAAGCCTCTTGATGAAGGTGAAAGAGGAGAGTGAAACAGTTGGCTTAAAGCTCAACATTCAGAAAACTAAGATCATGACATCTGGTCCCATCACTTCATGGCAAATAGATGGGGAAACAGTGGAAACAGTGGCTGACTTTATTTTGGGGAGCTCCAAAATCACTGCAGATGGTGATTGCAGCCATGAAATTAAAAGACGCTTACTCCTTGGAAGGAAAGTTATGACCAACCTAGATAGTATACTGAAAAGCAGAGATATTACTTTGCCAACAAACCATGCTCTCACCTGCCTCCCCCACAGCATGCCAGCTACTAAAAGTAGGGAAGTAGGTGACCCTCTCTGAACATGATGATAGTATCAACCCAGTTAACCTTATAGGGTGGCTCCTAGGATTAAGTAAGGTAATGTTTGAAATATTTTGAAACTATATAGTCCTACTCAGAAAAGTCAAGTAATTTGCCTGAGATCACCTATTGGTAAATGGAAGAGGCAGCACTCAAACCGATTACAAAGTCTACAGGAGTACACCTGGACTACTACTAAAGGATACCCACCTCCACTCTCCCAGAATCTAATATGCAAACATTTAATAGATATTCAATAAATATCTTGAATTGATTTAATTTACTTTAATCAATGAAACCTGAAGATTCAAGAGCTTGGTTCTATCCCCTTTACACTTAAAATTAACAACAATCCTGGACCTGTATCCAGAAAAGACGAAAACTCTAATTCAAAAAGAAACATGTAGCTTCATTTTCATAGCAGCATTATTTACAATAGCCAAGATATGGAAGCAAGCTAAGTGTCTATTGACAGATGAATGGATAGGGAAGATGTGATATATACATATGCAATAGAATATTACTTAGCCATAAAAAGAGTGAAATAATGCCACTTGTGGCAACATGGATGGACCTTTAGATTATCATACTAAGTGAAATAAGTCTAACAAATATAATATGCTACCACTTATATGTGGAATCTAAAAAAATGGTACAGGGACTTCCCTGGTGGTCGAGTGGTTAAGAATCTGCCTGCCAAAGCAGGGGACATGGTTTCAATCCCTGGTCCAGGAAGATCCCACATGTCCTGGAGCAACTAAGTCCATATGTAGGCTTATGAAGAGAAGCCCACACTCACTGCAACTCGAGAAAGCCCACATGCAGCAACGAAGACCCAGCACAGCCAAAAATAATTTTTTTTTAATTAAAAACAATTTTTAAATGATACAAATGAACTTTTATTTCTAAAACAGAAACAGACTCACAGACACAAACTTATGACTACCAAAGGGGAAGGAGAGGTGGGATAAATTAGGAGTTTGCAATTCTGGCTGGAGAGTGATCTGCAATGATCAGAAGTTGAGAAAGATAGTCTTAAGGAACACTGGGAATTGAACTAGAGGGCACCACTTTAGGAGCACTTCTTTATTCTACTCATCTTTTCCTCTGTGTCTTTTTCATCTTTTCCTCTCTTATGCCTCCTCCTTACTTTCAGAGAACTAAAAACAGTCTCAAAATTCCCTTCTCTACTTTTCTATCCCCAAAGCTAGCACACAGCATTTTTCTTAAGGGTTTTTACTGCTCCTAAAGTGGTGTCCTCTAGTTCAATTCCCAGTGTTCCCTAAGGCTGTCTTTTTCAACTTCAGATCACTATCCAAACAGAATCTTAATGACCTGGGACAAGGCAATATTTTCACAAAGCGTGCTTGCCTTTCTCTTGATAACAGCTAAGTGCCAGGCATGGTACCAAATGGATTATCTTTTTTCATCTTCACAGCAACCTGAAGATTGGGGCTATGCAGGGTTGAGTAACTTGTCCAAAGTCTTAAGCCTGGTAAGTGGTTGATTTGATCAGAAACCCAAAATCTCTATTCTACTAGCCATTACATTATATGGCCTCCTCTCTTGCTGATTCTAAAATCTTTTACTTTTATTGGTGCAAGGCAAGACCAACACAGAGAGAACTGCTTATACTTGTCATAGATAAGTAGTAAGTATAAGTTCATGCTTAACAAAACTGAAGCAGAGGGATTTCCCTGGTGGTCCAGTGGTTAAGAATCCACCTGCCAATGCAGGGGACACGGGTTCAATCCCTGGTCTGGGAAGATCCCACATGCCAAAGAGCAACTAAAACCATGGGCCATAACTACTGAGCCCACATGCTGCAACTCCTGAAGCTTGTGAGCCCAGAGCCTGTGCTCCACAAGAGAAGCCACCACAATGAAAAGGCTGCTCACCACAAGCACAACAGCGAAGACCCAGCACAGCCAAAAATAAATAAATAAAAATTAAAAACAAAAAACAAAAAACGGAAGCAGAAAGAGCTCAAGCGCTTTGCTCTAATAAAGGGGTTAGTATAAGTACCAAGTGCCAGAATAAAGTAGAATGCTTTTTCAAAACATTTAACAAAATATCAAGATAGGTGATTGGAGGTACCCAGAATTACAGAGCCTTACTATTCTAAAAGTGTATACCAAATAACATCTATACTGGTAGTTTGTTAAAATGTAGAACCTCAAGGTCCCACCCTCACACATATTAAACCTTCATTTTAACAACCAATAGTCTTAGAGATTCTCAAAACATTAAGCACCATTTAGAAATGTAGGACTTTCAAAAATCAACACAACACTGCTTTCTGCTGAATTTGTAATTCTCAGTGTTTTCCTGCCACCAGCAACTCTGACATTTTATGGCACTCTTCCCAAAACAAAAAAACAGAAACTAAAAAATGGACCTGCTTGCTTCTGGGGCCACGATGGCAGAATTTCTAACAGAAGGATTTAGATGTAGAAGACAGACAAAAATTACTTGCCTACATAGTTTTACTGGTCTTGAAAGGGCTAACGCATGAAAGAATTTATTGGAAAAACCCATAAAGAAAATATAGCTCATAAAGTTACAAAAATGGAGCTACATATATTTCAGAAAACAGAATTGGTAGGAATCTGCATTAAGCGTCAACTTCAATTTAAGATATAATGCAAAGATCATACCAGCTATTTAATACTACTTGTTACCTGCCCTAATTTTTCTTCTTTCACAGATCATGGAACAGGAAGAGTACAGTCAAAGTAGGCTAATTGTTTTTTAAAGTGGTAAAAGGCCAAGCTAGCTCAACTTGGTGCTCAACTTGAAAATAAACTTTTCCATTTATTTCTGAGTACTATCTGCTACTTAAATTTATAAAGACTTATAATGAAGTATAGTAAATAAATTAAAATTCCCTTTTATGGCTTGCGGAAACTTAACAGTATTTACTATGGAATGACTTTAGATTTCTTAAATAATCATCTCAACTAGTAACAAACTGGCCAATCTATAAACATTCTGCATCAGATTACTGGCAGCATTCTAATATCAAAAATTTTAATGATTCTTAATAGGAGCCAGAAATCAAAACAGAAAACCACTTTGGCTTCCATTTGTCATATGGTCTCAAAAATTTCCAAAACACCTATGTAGACTAGGTATCTCTATCCCCCTATATAGTTGTTCTGTGTTATAAATTCTAACTATGACTGTATTTTGAAAGAAAATATCCTCACAAATCATATTGTATAACAAAATGTGATAGAAACCTTTAGGCTGTTTAACATCTTTATACAATCAAGAATGTACTGCTTCATCAGGACTGCCTGGTTAATTTTTTAGAAAACATGATTAAAAATAGAATCCAAGTAACCAATTTGAACTAATTAAAGATAAAAGTGTTAAGTGGATATAGCAATTGATTCTGGTCTAGGAGTCCCTCAACTTTTTTGCAACTTTGAGGAAGTTACTTATTTTCCATCTCCTCAATCCAAACAATGTAAGAGAATTAATTAGATCAAACCTCTAAGGAAATTTAGAGTCCCTTTGCTTGCGCGTGTGCTCAGTCACTCAGTCATCCGACTCTTTGAGATCCCATGGAATTCTCCAGGCAAGAATACAGGAGTGGGTGTCATTTCCTCCTCCAGGAGATCTTCCCGACCCAGGGATATAATCCAGGTTTCTTGAACCGCAGGCAGATTTCTTACCACTGAGACATCGGGGAAGACCATCAAATCCCTTTGATCTTATATAAATAGGGATTTTGGAGTTATAAAGACTTGAGTTTGAATCCACATAATAGTTTGGACCTATATACTAGTATACATAAACCATATACTAATTTAAGTGACCTTGGGCAAAGTACTTAACCTCTTATTTGCTGTTGCTGTTCAATAATAGCTGTCATACCTTCACGTGGGGGTGGGGGTGGTGAGGGGATGGGGGTGTGATAAAGATTATATGCAGACCCTTTAAAGTATCCAGAATGTTTTTAGTAAATTCAACTAACCATCATAAAAAGCAATTTTTAAAAAAAGACTAAACTCTTCAAATCTGTACTAGATATATAATCATTGCATAAAGTATTTTTAATCTTTCCTAAAAGATAAACTAATGATTTGAAAGGAAACAATATCTGAGTAAGTTTTTTAAACCAGAGGTTACCTAAACTTTTGTTTAGATTTCTTGTGAAATATCTAATTTATACACAGTAAATATCTAATTTATACATAGAATCACATAGTAATTCTAATGTCATTTATTTTAAAATTAATTTCATTTACTTAGTTTCTCAATGAAAAAAAGTCAATGAATTCATTCTTAAAAGTTACTGCATTTATTATTACTTTTAAAAAACTTGAATTTTTCCACAACAGCTGAGACTATTAAAAGCCATCAGATAGTAATGTTTAACCTTTGCAACAAAAGGGTAATACATATTTTACTGAAGTTTTATACAGATTTTTGTTATGGCTAAAAGTTAACTGTCTTACAAAGAGTTAACTGTACCAAAATCAGTGGAGCTAAAGGTATATTAGCAATAAAATATAATAAATGATTACAAATACTTTACTACTGGAAATGCATATTCTAATATGAACTTGGCATAAAGTACATCTTTTCTCACAAAAATCTGCATTCTACTATCTTTTTATTTACGTGGAATGGAAAAGGTTTGAGGGAAAATTTTGACAGGTGTGGGTTAGAACTTCATAGATTCAAAAAAACTTTTCTAGTTTTGCATACACTTGAAGTGAATCATTTGACTTGTCTTCATTGTGTAATAAAAAGTTTTGTGAACTTTGTTTCTCCCCAGTTTTGTGTTTATTGGTTAAAAAAGTTAATGTGTACAAACCTAGCCCTGTAGGATTTGTAATTCTTACCAGGGAAACAGCCAAGTACTGTGAATACTTTTACATTTCAGCATTTAATATTTTTAAAATTATTACTAATATGTAAGTCATTATGTTCACTAGAAGTCTTTAAGAGTGTAATCCAAAAGATCATGTTTTTGGCTCAGTTTGAAGGTACTTCTTTCACAAGAGAATTTTTTGTTATTTACAACTTCAGAGATTTTTAGAATTGATAATGTAAACTTTCAGTGAAAACTAAAAACCACACATACGAAACAGGGAGCAAAATCCTATTATTAGGACAAATATACTTTTTACAAATGACTTTAAATGTCCACACTTTCTTTAAAAGTACATAACATATACTTTTCTTTTGATTAAAATCCAAGTGCCCTTCATTTTCCACAAGAAGAAGATTATCTAGAGCTAGGTTTGGGGGTTAGGGAGGACAGCAAAAGGTGAGGAGAAGAAACAAGTGAAATCCTACCCGACTAAAAAAATTTTTTTACTATGATAGTTTTTTCGGTTTACTTTGGCTTTGGGTTTTGGTTGTGTATATGTCTGTGTGCATGAACGCTCCTAGGGTGGGGGAGAGTGAGGAGGTGTAATGACTAAAATGACAGTTTAAAAAGCCCATAAAGTCTAACTTGGATCAAATTCAAATTCACAAACTCCACAAAAGTCTACAGTTTGCCTAGAGCTACAAAGAATAAAAATCAAGGCAGCACCGCCCAACTCAAATTCACTAAAAAGTGTGTGGTGAACTTAACCTTTACTCACTGTTGCGCTTAGGAGTAGGGACACTGGTTCTTAGAGAAGAAAAGACAAAAACCCCAAGTTCCTCATGCCACTGTCAAAAAAAAAAAAAAAAAAAAGGCAAAAAACGAGAGAATGTATGATCCTAGGTAACCGGGAAATAGTATTAGGCTGCCATTGACATGACACTCACTTTGGCACGGGCACGTACCTGTCTGCAAAACCATAACCTTCGCTCTAAAACCGAAGCCCGCTCGGTAAACTTTAAGGCTCAAAGAGTGAGCATGCTGATTGCAAGGCATCCTACCTGTCAGCGTAATTCTTTGGTCTGGAGGCACCGACAGGACCTGGCTTTCCCGCATTTTCAAAGCGCCCAGATTTGAAGCGGTTTCCTGAGCACCCGTGCCATCGGGGGGTGTCCTACGGGCCCGACCCTTCATTCCCAAGGACAGCAGACGTCCTTTATACATCCACTTCTGCAGCTTCTTGACTGTCACCGCGGGCGGCCTGAGGAAGGGGAGCCCCTCCTGGCCGTCCCCTTTGCCGCGGCTTCCCGTGGAGCGGCCAGGGTCCTCGGATCTGGGAAGCCGGGGCCCCGAGGGCGCCGCGGCCCGGGCGCTGCCTCCGCTCCAGCCGTGCATCCCGCCTCCACGTGGCGGCGGCTCGTCTGGCTCCCCGCGCGTACCGCACCAGATACAGCTGTCGCTCGGCCACCGCTGGAAGGGAGGCGTTTTGGCACCCACCTGGAGGCTGTCGAGACTTCTGCTGCAGGACAGCCGCATCCGAGGAGTCCGTGGGCGGCCTCCCCCCGACTCCCCAGGAGGCGACCGGGGCGGGGACACCTGCTGCCAAGGGCGGCCGCCGCCTCCGCGCTCCCAGTCTCGGGGGCAGGCTCGGCGGTCCGCCGCGCCGCAGGGGGAAGGCGGCTGGCCCGGAGCCCGGGCTCCCGCAAGGCAACCGCGATCTGCCCAGCCCCGGTCGCCCCGCCGCGCGCCGGAGTCAGGGGGCAGGTCGTGCATGGCCTGGATCAGCAAATAATAGGCCTCTCGCAACTGGGTCTGCAGCCTGCCTGTCTCCAGGCGGCCGCCCTCCGCCCCCGGGGAGGAGCCCACGGCCAGGGGAGGCGGGGGCCACAGCTCCGCCTCCGCCCCCTCAGGCTTGGATGCAGGCTGGAAGTCTCCCGGCAGGTTCTCGTAGTAGTCGGCGTCTTCCTCCTCGTCCTCTCCGCTGCCCTCGGAGCCCGGCGGGGCGTACAGAGAGGCACGAGTGAGCCCGCCGCCCGGGGGGGTGGCCTCCTTCCAGCCGCGCAGCGCAGGCCCGAGCGCCCCCGACCTCTCCGGCCGCCCTCCCGGGACCCCCGCCTCAGGACCCCACGCCTGAGGCGACGGCTGGGGCCGCTCCAGGTTCGGCCGAGCTCCGCTGGCACGCTCGCCTGAGGGGGCGTCCCGGGTACCACCCGCGTATCCCTCGGCAGCCGAAGAGGCCGCCACGGTGGCTGCTGCGGCCGCCCGGAGTCCGAGCCGTCCGGTGGCGTGGGGACCCCGTCTCCCCCGGAGCCTGGACAGCGTTTTCCTCAGAGGGTCCGTCATCCCTCTCTGCCTCAGCAGCCAGGCTCGCCCCCGGTGTGGGGAGAACTCGGAACCCCGCTCGCCAGAAAGCTGCGCTCGCGGAGGCGGCGGCGGCGGCTCCCCATGACCGACGCTGGCCCTCTCGGGCTCCTCACATACTTGGCATAACTCTGCCGCGGCAAGGGTGGGGGAGGGCGGCGCCGCCGCAGAGCGCATGCCCCGCAGCTCCGGGCTGCGAAGGGGCGCGCGGGCTGTTGGTGCAGCTTTGAGTTCCCCAGGTGGGCGCACCACGGCGGGCAAGGCGAGGCGGAGGGCGGGGAGGGAGGGAGGTGAGAGCTAAAAGACCGACGGATAAGAAAGTGAACGCGTCGTGGGGGCTGGGAGAGGGGTGCAGTTAGAGTCGAGGCGGGAAAAATAAGAAGCGGGAAGGTGAGTCTGAGCGGGAAGCTGCAGAATTCTGGTTGGGGAGACAGAGAAAGGGAAAGTGCCCTCCAGGCTGCCACTCCGTCACCTTCACCCCCCCACCCCACGCCCCATTGCCACCATTATACGAGGCGTGTCTAATGCAAGTCCTAGCTTGAGAGAAAACAAAGATTGTTTTGACGGACAAGGTATGAGTACAGGTGTATCTCAGTGCAGTGTGTTCTAGAAACATTCTGAATCATTTTAATTGTACAGGGAGCTGGCTAGTTCAAGGAAATTTGCAGCGATTTCTTTTCAGTTAGGAAAATCTTTTTGTCTCAAAGATCACCATTGGTGTCTCTCTTTACAAGCTGTTTTTCTTTGTCTTTCAGATAATGCATGCTAAAACAAAATTAATTCTGGCATACACCAAAACTTGCAGAAAGGAGCCGCTAGTCTCCCCATCCCCTAACACTTCATTTTCATTAGAACTGGGGTGAGAAACAACTGGGTTGAAATTTAGAAGCAATATTATTTAGAAATACCAACTCTCTCTCAAAAGCATTAAAATCCATGTTCTGTGTAACAGCTGTAAAATACCTTGTGTTGCCACAGATTGGTGGACATGTCTGTGGTTGATAAAATCAATATGATTTAAGGATTAAACTTTTTAGCGTTTATATGTTAGGGCCTTTGAGTACCTCGTAAATATACTACTAATTCCTAGTACAATACTTGCACCAAGTAAGTACTCAAGATATATTTTTGAATAAATGAATGCTTGCATAATTCAATAAATATTTAGCTCTAACTTACCCTGTGTTCAACGATATATATCTATGTAAGTTCCTTTTTCTTTCTAGAAGTCAAAGGCTATAGCCTCTAGATGTGGTTTATTGTATACTGCCTTAGAACCTAGTCTCTGCATCCTGGAATAATTTTACCTGTCTCTCTATTTGCAGAAATCTTAACCATCCTTTAAGATTCCACTTAGCTGTCTTCTTCATGAAGTCGTCTATGATCTTCCACATGGACTTAAACTCTCTTCCTCCAAATTCTCCCATAGTATTTTGTTCATACCCACTCAGTATGTTATTTTTTGTTTTATACAAAGTGTACACTGTCTCCCGTACAAGAAAATTCATAAATTCCTTGAGGGCAGAAACTACTTATAATTGACTTTTGTATTCTTCATAGAGTATAACATACGTGGCACATGAAGAATTAATATTTTAAAACTAATGTCAACTTTAATTTGAAGGAAACAACTGACTTTAATTTCCAGTCTATTGCCTAACGCTCCACTAGACCATACTCTATTGGTGTTGTTTCAAAATCTTTCAGTGATGTGTAAGAACATAATTTATTAAATAATCTTAATTCTCATCTAGGAAAATACAATGAAATGTTATACTGTAATTCACATATATTACTATTTATAGTTCTACCCTATTTTTATTTCATGGAACCAAAGCTATTTAATGAATAATCAAGGCATAAAATTATGTTCCACTGAAATATTCCCACAGGAAATGACTGATGGTAAAGCTGCCAGTGATGTCTATAAACACAATTTGATCCCTATCTCAAAAATTGTTTGCATTCCAACTCTTGTTTGCAAAATCTTTTTATTCTTTGTAGTTAACACAGTTGTTAAGAATACTGTAAGTTTCAAATCTGTATTGAAATGAATAGAAAAATATAACCTGAAAGTTCTTGGTTGAACTTCAATTTTAATTCAACTTGTCAACTTGTTGAGTTCAAGAATTATAAAACATTGGCTAGTATAAAATATTGTGCAATGTTCTAAGCATTACTCAGAACTAAGTCTGATGCTGAACAGCGTAAGTAAACTTAAAGTTGAGAGTATTCTATCACCTAAGTTCACAATTTTTAGGAAGTATTTTGGGTCACAACAGAAATGAAGGCAGTCACAGCTATGTGACTCTAGTTCCTTAGAAATGCAAATACCACTTTTCTATATGTACGTTAACACTTCAATAGAAAGTTTATAAAAAAGTAATTCCAAAAAGACTGCACCCACAAAACTTACATTATATATAATTGATAGTGACAAGATATGAATATCAGCTATATTGTGTAAAATCTTTTTGTGTTTTAACAATTTCTATCCTCTTCCCCCAGTTAGCTTAATTTTCATGTGTTTCTAATAAACATATTCTTATGATAAGGAGGTGGGGAAGGAGGTGAGGATATGTTTTCTTATGTTTGTACTTGTTTCTCACTGACTTGGAAATTATTTTGATGCCCCATGAATTAGCAACTATGTGTCGGCTTGATCACAAAAGATAAAAAGTAACTAGGATCACAGGGCTCTAGCAAGGCAGGGAGGCAAACTAGAGATGGGGTCATACCAACTCAGTCTAGGAAAAGGTGAGGGGAGCAGGGCTGGTTGAGGCAAAGGGCTAAGTTTAACATCAGTAGAAGGGAAATATCTAGGTATCTTATGGTTATTTAACAGGCGATTTAGGGTGTGTTTCTGTCTCTTTGCTGCTCTGTCTTCCATTCTTGGAACCAAAGGCAAGTGTTTTTTGTGGTTTTTTTAATGTTTATTTATTGGCTCTGCCAGGTCTTAGTTGTGGCACATGGGATCTGCAGTCTTCCTTGCAGCATGCAGGCTCTTTAGTAGAGGTCTGCAAACTCTTAGTTACAGCATGTGGGATGGCATGTGGGATCTAGTTCCCTGACCAGGGATTGAACCTGGGCCCTCTGAATTGGGAGTGTGGAGTCTTAGCCACTGGACCACCAGGGAAGTCCCCAAAGGCAAGTTTAATTTGTCATTTGCCCAGATCCCTCTCTCTAAACTGCCTTATGGAGATCCTCTGGTCTGCCATGCAGTTCCATAAATAATTGAGGAAAAAGTACTTCAGCCTAAAGCTGACCACATCATCATTGCCCTGGGAATCAAAGATGGCTGTCATCAATATAACAATTTTTATGTTAATATTTTCATAACTAGCCATATCCGGCAATTGGCAATATTCCTTACCTTACCCCTACCCCCAACCAAAGTAATTAAAAAGAGGTATTTGCTAAGTACATATGTATTTTCTAATATTTATAAGTTTATAATGTTTTAGAATATTCACTATTTCAGATTCTTTTATTATATATTTGGGATATGTAGAGTAACTTGCTCAAGGTCACCATAATAAGTGAAGGAATTCAGACTCCATCTATCTGGTTCCAAAACCTCTGCAGCCCTGGGATATTTCCTTGTGTAGAGAAAGAGAGTAGACATTTTCTACTTGAACTGACTTGAAACATTGTTTTCATAAATTAGTTAGTCACCTTTCAGAAAAGTTTTTAATATTTTATGAGCTTTTCTGAAATTCAGCTGAACATTGGAAAGCTGCTTGTTGAACAGTTGAAATACTTCTATATGCAGTCCTCTTCAAGGGTGTTAGAACCAAATCCTATAATATATTCCCATTTAACTGTAAGTATTAAGCCACAATGTGAAACTGTATCCCGTAAATGTAGTCTAATTTTAAAAGTAGGACAAGCTACAATTAAATACTTTAAAGACAAAATATATGCATCCTTAAAACCACAAGAGCTCTCAGATAAGCCCCTTGAAAAAGTGAACAGGTATAGCCTGTCTTTCCCAGCTGATTTGTGCCTCAGGGTATCCCATAGTTGAAGGAAATTTGCTCTTTTTTTTTTTTTTGTAGAGTTGTCAACCTAGTAACAAGATTTGATACAATATCAACATTTTTACCTTAAAGGAATAATGGATCCACTTACTAATGGACCTATGGATAGAGGTTCATAACACTGTACAGCAGGCAGTGATCAAAACCATCCCCAAGGCACAGAGTCGGACACGACTGAAGTGACTTAGCATAGCATAGAGATCTCTTCAAGAAAATTAGAGATACCAAGGGAACATTTTATGCAATAATGGCACAATAAAGGACAGAAACAGTATGGACCTAACAGAAGCAGAAGTTGTTAAGAAAAGGTGTCAAGAATATATGGAATAACACACAGAAAAAGGTCTTAATGACCTGGATAAACCACAATGGTGTGATCACTCACCTAGAGCCAGACATCCTGGAGTGCAAAGTCAAGTGGGTCTTAGGAAGCATCACTACGAACAAAGCTAGTGGAGGTGAAGGAATTCCAGCTGAGCTATTTCAAATCCTAAAGGATGATGCTATTTAAGTGCTGCACTCAATATGCCAGCAAATTTGGACAACTCAGCAGTGCCTGCAGGACTGGAAAAGGTCAGTTTGTATTCAATCCCAAAGAAGAGCAATGCCAAATAATGTTCAAACTACTGCACAATTGCACTCATTTCACATACTAGCAAGGTAATGTTCAAGATCCTGCAAGCTAGGCTTCAAAAGTATGTGAACCAAGAACTTCCAGATGTTTAAGCTGGATTTAGAAAAGGCAGAGGAACCAGAGATCAAATTGCCAACATCCGTTGGATCATGGAAAATGCAAGAGAATTCCAGAAAAACACTACTGCTTCATTGACTATGCTAAAGCATTTGACTGTGTAGATCACAACAAACTATGGAAAATTCTTAAGGAGATGGGAATATCAGACCACCTTGCATGCTTCCTGTGAAACCTGTATGCAGATCAAGAAGCAACAGTTAGAACCAGACATGGAACAATGGACTGGTTTCATATTGGGAAAAGAGTTCACAAGCTGGAATCAAGATTGCCAAGAGAAATATCAATAACCTCAGATATCCAGATGATACCACCCTTATGGCAGAAAGCAAAGAGGAACTAAAGAGCCTCTTGATGAAGGTGAAAGAGGAGAGTGAAAAAGCTGGCTTAAACTCAACATTCAAAAAATGAAGATCATGGCATCCAGTCCCATCACTTTATGGCAAATAGATGGGGGAAGCAATGGAAACAATGAAAGACTTTATTTTCTTGGTAACTGCAGCCATGAAATTAAAAGATGGAAGAAAAGATGGAAGTTCCTTGGAAGAAAAGCTATGACAAACTTAGTGTATTAAAAAGCAAGGACATCACTTTGCTGACAAAGGTCCATACAGTCAAAGCTATGGTTTTTCCAGTAATCATGTATGGATGTGAGAGCTGGACAATAAAAAACACAGAGTGCTGAAGAATTGATGCCTTCGAACTGTGGTATTGAAGACTCCTGAGAGTCCCTTGGACTGCAGGATCAAACCAGTCCATCCTAAGGGAAATCAGTCCTGAATATTCATTGGAAGGACTGATGGTGAAGCGGGAAACTCCAATACTTTGGGCATCTGAAGTGAAGAGCTGACTCATTAAAAAAGACCCTGATGCTGGGAAAGATTGAGGGTGGGAGGAAAAGGGGATGACAGAGGATGAGATGCTTGGATGGTATCACTGACTCAATGCACATGAGTTTGAGCAAACTCCAGGAAATAGTGAAGGACAGGGAAGCCTGGTGTGCTGCAGTCCATGGGGGTTGCAAAAAGTCGGACACCCTGAGCGACTGAACAACAACTAATTGATCTAGACAAAGGTCACCAATGACTACTAACATCACAAAGGGAGAAAGAGACATCCTGACATTACATGGCCTCTGATCAAGTACACAACACCACCTGTAATGTATTCTTCTCAAAAATGAAATCGAGTCTGATCAACCTCAGGATCTGATTACCAATTTCCAGGAATTACAGAGAACTGAGGAATATGTAGATATTAATAACACCATGGGAATGCAATCACAAAATCCAGGCTATGGGAAACTATAGGTCAAAGGATCCAGTTTTTTCACCATACTAGCCAATTGCACATGTGTGAACTTTCAAAATTTAATTGGAATCCAACTTTTCAAATAGATCCTGGCAACTGTTTAAAGCAATACAACTTTGAGACCAGCCAAATAGTTTACACTACAGGGATAGCAAGAGAATGTTGATATTTAGATTCAAAAACTGTAATTCCAAACCCTGAGGTGGTATAATGGAAATGGTCTGAAATCAGATAGGACTACTTCAAAGCTTAACTTGATCAATCAGATACCCCAAAACCACTGATTATGGTGAACTTTTGCTCATTTTTGCCGTTCTAGATCAGTATTTCCCCATCCTTCTAATTTCCACAGCTCTTTTGAAATACTACCTGTTGCTTGTGCTTTTGCAGTTGTCTATCAGCTTCCCCTTTGTTTATGCTAACATCTATTATTTCTTTGTTTCTGTATAATTTTATTTATTTATTTTGGCTGTGCTGAGTCTTTGCTGCACAGGCTTTTCTCTAGTTGCAGCAAGTGGGGTTTACTGTCTAGCTGAGGTGCACAGGTTTCTCATTGTAATGACTTCTCTTATAGCACGGGCCTTTAGGGTACACGGGCATCAGTAGTTGCAGCTCCCAGGCTCTAGAGCACAGGCTCAATAGTTGTGGCTCACAGGCTTAGTTGCTCTGCAGCATGTGGGAGCTTCCCAGATCAGGGATAGAACCTGTCTCCTGCGTTGGCCATTGGATTCTTTACCACCGAGCCACCAGGGAAACCCTACCTCACTATTTCTTTCTCTGCACTATTTTTCTTGTCATCATTCTTGGTGATTTCAATATTCACAAAAGGACCCACCTCATACCCTGCTCTGTTTTTGTAAACTTCTCTAGTAATCTTGCCCTCCACCCATCTCAGCCACCCAGTCTCACAGTCATACATTAGACTTTGTCATAACCATTAACTGCAAACTCTGTAGATACCACTTCCTGTTTTCCACTTTACTCCCTCCAGCACTGCCTGCCAGAACACTTCGATCCCATTGTCCCTCTAGTCTGTCGCTCCCCTTCATGCTTTCTCAGTCTTTGTATAGTCAGTCCCTTGCATACATCCTCAACTTTTTTGTCCCTCTTTCTCATTGTCCTACTCATTTGGCAAAACCTCAACTCTGGTTAAAACTAACTTCCCCACATATTTTGTGTTGACACTTGAATAGCTTAAGGTCCCTGGAGAAAAACACATAAACTTCAAGTGGCTCCTGGATGCTGCCAAAAAGCTACTAAATAACCCAGTCTTTTCATTCTCTTCTTGTTAAATTAAATTTGACATCACCACCCACCTCCTCACTCTCAATTATTACCTTTCTTTTTGTTACAACTGAGATAATGGAAATATCCAAGAGAGAACCACCTAATGTTCCACCACCAAATCTACCAGCTGGCGTTACCTGACACCACCGCTCCTAATCTTATATTAGATGGCCTGCCCTGCACGTACCTGAGGCTAGCTGTCTGACTTCCTCCACCTCGCTCCTCTCCTTGCCCTCCACTCACACTGACTTCCTTGCACCTCCAACACCCCAAGGACACTCTTGCCTTTGCATTTGTTGTTCCCTCTGTCTGAAATGATTTCAGTGTGACTTAGTCCCTCCTTCCATTGAGGTCTCACCTCAGATGTAACATCTCCTTGGAGAGCCATTTCTTGACCACTTTGCCTAAAATAACACCCCTGACACTTCCTATCCATTCATTTGCTTTATTTCTCTTCCTTGTACTTATTACTATTTAATATTACATTAGATGTCTGTTTGTTCATGCGACACCAGCAACACTCCTAAATGCCATAATCTCACCAGGTAAAATTGTGCTCCATACATATTTGTTGAATGAATATGTGATTTTAATGCCCAAGAGCAAGTTAATATATGTTTCCATATCCTCTGTGGTAAAATAAGTTGGCTATTGTTTAACAGGGTATGCTGCTGCTGCTGCTAAGTCACTTCAGTCATATCCGACTCTGTGCAACCCCATAGACGGCAGCCCACCAGGCTCCCCCGTCCCTGGGATTCTCCAGGCAAGAGCACTGGAGTGGGTTGCCATTTCCTTCTCCAACGCATTAAAGTGAAAAGTGAAAGTGAAGTCGCTCAGTTGTATCCAACTCTTCGCGACCCTATGGACTGCAGCCTTCCAGGCTCCTCTCCCCATGTAGCTGAACCTTAAAAAATATTATGCTTGGGAGTTCCCTGGCAGTCCAGTGGTTGGGACTCAGGCTTTCACTAGAGGGGGTCTGGGGAGTTCAATCCGTTTTTAGAAAACTAATAAGATCCTACAAGCTGCATGGTACAGCAAGGAAACGAACAGACAAACAAAAACAAAACCCATTATGCTAAGTGAAAGAAAGTGAAAGTTACTTAGTCATGTCCGATTCTTTGTGACCCCATGGAATTCTCCAGGCCAGAATACTGGAATGGGTAGCCTTTCCCTTCTCCAGGGGATCTTCCCAACCCAGAGATCAAACCCAGGTCTTCCACATTGCAGGCACATTCTTTATCAGCTGAGCCACAAGGGAAGCCCAAGTCAGACATAAACAGTCATATATTTTATTACTTCATTTATGTGAACTATCTAAGCAAATCCACAGAGACAGAAAATAAATTAGTAATTGCCAGCAACTGGGGGAAGGGAGGAACGAGGATTGATTGCAAACAGCATGGGATATCTTTTTACAATGATGAGAATATTCTAGAGTTAGATTGTGGTGATGGTTGCACAACCTTGTAAATATACTAGAAATCACTGAATTGCACACTTTAAAATGGTGAATTTTATGGTAAACAAATTGCATCTTATTTTTTTTTAAAGAAGTTCTGTTTTCCTGTCCCTTTATCTTTATACTCCCAGCTAATATTCATGGAAAATCTCAATGAAAGAAAACGTTTTAAAGAAACCTTTAAGGGAAGATTGGAGATGCAAATAAGAAGAGTTTGAACTATGTTTCACTGGGCAAAAGCTGTCAGAAATGCTTTCACATGCTAAATCCTAGGTTTTCAATAGAGTTTCTACATATTCAACAAATAAGTACCAGTGGCTTCTTACTTACAGTTTACTTTTCTCGATCAGTTACCAACTGAATTCAAATCTAGACATATAAAATTAAACAGTAAGACTTTTCTGACCCCCTCAGACTCTCACTACCAAGAAAACAAAAACAGTTTCATCATTTAGAAATAACCTTTCACTTCTTACTTGGAAACTCATGGTTCTTTCATGCAAACAAAACCAAAGAATATTACTTACACTTAGAAGCAAGAAACTACTGAGAAAAGCCATAATTACACTGAGAGAGATAAGAAAGTAAACACATTTTTAGCCTTTTGTGTTCTTCTACTGGAGGATTTTCTCTAAAGTACAGAATAAGGAATTATTTATTTTTGGAATAGCAGGGAACCAGTTGAGGGGAAAAACAAGCCAAAAACCGCATGATAACTTTTCTCAATTAAAATCATCTTCTGATTATTCAATTATATGTAAAGAGGGAACTTTGGATAAGCACTAATTTATTAACACTTTCAGGTAATCCAGAAAGAAAACTAGGCTTTTCTTTACTATATAAAACCTGGTATTTTCTTCTCAGTCTCATTTTTGTGAAAGCACTTATAACTTATTAATGCCCACATGGTTTTAGTTTAGCAAAAACTCAGTTTATTTCAGGTGCTATTTTAAATTGTGGTACATGCATCAGTTATAACACATACAAGAAAGGGGAATATAACATATGCAAGGCCGGAAATGTCTAGTCAATATAGAAGTGGTAGATTTCAAGAAACACATTTCAAGTGGTGCTATGGGCTGAATATTTCTGTCTTCCCACATTTCATATGTTGAAGCCCTGGGGTAATAATATCTGGAGATGGCACCTTTGGGAAGTAATTAGGTCAGGAGAGTGGGGCCCTAGTTTAATAGGAAATACTGTCCTTGTAAGAAGGGACCCCAGACAGCTTGATTTTTTTTTTTTCCTCCAAATACAAAGAAAAGTCCTTGTGAGCTTGTCTTACATCTATTTGGGCTGCTATAACAAAAATACCAAAGACTGGGTGGTTTATCAATGTTAAACATTGATTTCTCACTGAACTGTATGTAGGTAGAGATGTCCAAGATCAAGGCAGCAACAGACTCAGTATCTGGTGAGAACCCCCTTCCTGGTTCATATAGAGCCATCTTTTCTCTGTGTTCTCACGTAAAATTGGTAAGGGAGCTGTTTGGAATCTCTCTTTACAAGGACATTAAACACATTCCTCTTGGTTCTACATTCATGACCTAATCACCTTCCAAAGACCTCAGTTCCAAATACCATGTAAACACACTGGGCATTAAGATTCAAAATATGAGTTGGGGGCACACGAACATTGAATATATAGCATGAGCTCCTTCTGCAATCCAAGGACAGAAACCCTCACCAGAAACCAGCCATATGAGCACCCTGATGTTGGACTTCCAGCCTCCAGAACTGTAAGAAAATTTCTATTGTTTGAGCCAGTCTGTTGTATTTTGTTACAGTAGCCTGAACAGGCTGAGACAAGAGTGTTCTTTTAAATAAGAGAGCTTTTAAATTAACATGTTTTAGATATGTAAACTGAAGTGGTGAAAGATTTAAATTTATGCATATTTCTGATAATAATACTGATGAACACACCAGAAAGTTATGACAATTTCTTTGCTCTGAAAAATTCTGCCTTCAGTTATTAATTACAATAAGATAGTAATTACCAAAGAAATTCTTTCTTGCATTATACTCTGCTTGATGGCTAGGATCATGTGTTATTCTTTGAGCCCACAGGACCCAGTGTTGCATACTACCCATTTTTTGAAATCTGGACACTAGTCTCATGTCATGAGCCTGTTCACAAAACACTTATTATTACTAAACATCTCATCCAAGAGTTAATGAAGTTCTTTTGCACACTAATAATGAATTCAAGATGAAAAATAGGGCCATCTGTTTTATCACCAGAGTAAACAAAGTCACCATCTCTATTGACTCATTCAAGATGAAGCATGATGACAGTTTTCCTAGATGCTACTAGAGATGCAAATAATCAGCTTGAAAGCATGTTTCATTGGGCAATCACTGTCAGAAAGGCTTTCACACTTAGTATCCTAGTTTTTCAATAGAGCCCTCAGCTCTACACATTCAACTAATACATATAAGTGACTTCTTCACTACACTTTCCCTGGTGGCTCAGATGGTAAAGCGTCTGCCTACAATGTGGGAGACCCAGGTTCGATCCCTGGGTCGGGAAGATCCCCTGGAGAAGGAAATGGCAACCCACTCCAGTACTCTTGCCTGGAAAATTCCATGGACAGGGGATCCTGCCTGGAAGGCTACAGTCCATAGGGTTGCAAAGAGTTGGACACAACTGAGCAACTTCACTTTCACTTTCTTTCATTTTCTTCACTAAGAGAAGATTAGAGTCTACAAAGTCATCGGCAGTGTAATGGTCAACAGAGGTACCAGCACCCTATGAAAACTCAGTAATTATGCTGAAAAACACTACAGGTGAGTTTCATGCAGAGATATGAACTTGATCTCAAACATCTACAACAGGGTCCAAGCTCAGTGCCCACTAGCATCTGTTAGGTCCTGCCAATGAGGGTATAGTCCAGGGATAGAACCAGAGGGCCATGCTTGCCTGTTGGAAAGGAACAACTGCTTTTCCAGCTCAAGGAATGAAGAATTTTATGACTAGTGTTTTTACTTCACTTCTTAGTCTGATTCTCACCAAAAGTCTTTGGGAATAGACAGAACAGAAACTGTCATAACCACATTCAGACCAAACAGCTGACACCAGAAGGGAGACATTTAATATAGATATTTCGGCCTGAGGCGTATATAAGCCCAGTTTTCTAAACTTCTAACACAAATCCCTTCATTTTTAAAAAGCATATTTTAATTTGATAAAAATGATTCCTTCTTTAAAATGATAGATAACTTGGAAAAGATAGAAAAAGTGAAAAAAAACTCTCATGAAACCACCCCTGCCCCATATACACACATGTGTGCTAAGTCACTTCAGTTCAGTTCAGTCGCTCAGTCGTGTCCGACTCTTTGAGACCACATGAATTGCAGCACGCCAGGCCTCCCTGTCCATCAGCAATTCCCAGAGTTCACTCAGACTCACGTCCATCGAGTCAGAGATGCCATCCAGTCATCTCATCCTCTGTCGTCCCCTTCTCCTCCTGCCCCCAATCCCTCCCAGCATCAGAGTCTTTTCCAATGAGTCAACTCATCACATGAGGTGGCCAAAGTACTGGAGTTTCAGCTTTAGCATCATTCCTTCCAAAGAAATCCCAGGGCTGATCTCCTTCAGAATGGACTGGTTGGATCTCCTTGCAGTCCAAGGGACTCTCAAGAATCTTCTCCAACATCACAGTTCAAAAGCATCAATTCTTCGGTGCTCAACCTTCTTCACAGTCCAACTCTCACATTCATACATGACCATTGGAAAAACCATAGCCTTGACTAGACGGACCTTTGTTGGCAAAGTAATGTCTCTGCTTTTGAATATGCTATTTAGGTTGGTCATAACTTTCCTTCCAAGGAGTAAGCGTCTTTGAATTTCATGGCTGCAGTCACCATCTGCAGTGATTTTGGAGCCCCCAAAAATAAAGTCTGCCACTGTTTCCACTGTTTCCCCATCTATTTCCCATGAAGTGATGGGACTGGATGCCATGATCTTCGTTTTCTGAATGTTGAGCCTTAAGCCAACTTTTTCACTCTCCTCTTTCACTTTCATCAAGAGGCTTTTTAGTTCCTCTTCACTTTCTGCCATAAGGGTGGTGTCATCTGCATATCTGAGGTTATTGATATTTCTCCCGGCAATCTTGATTCCAGCTTGTGCTTCTTGCAGTCCAGCATTTCTCATGATGTACTCTGCATAGAAGTTAAATAAGCAGGGTGACAATATACAGCCTTGATGCACTCCTTTTCCTATTTGGAACCAGTCTGTTGTTCCATGTCCAGTTCTAACTGTTGCTTCCTGACCTGCATACAGATTTCTCAAGAGGCAGGTCAGGTGGTCTGGTATTCCCATCTCTTTCAGAATTTTCCACAGTTTATTGTGATCCACACAGTCAAAGGCTTCGGCATAGTCAATAAAGCAGAAATAGATGTTTTTGTGGAACTCTCTTGCTTTTTCCATGATCCATTGGATGTTGGCAATTTGATCTCTGGTTCCTCTGCCTTTTCTAAAACCAGCTTGAACATCTGGAAGTTCACGGTTCACGTATTGCTGAAGCCTGGCTTGGAGAATTTTGAGCATTACTTTACTAGCATGTGAGATGAGTGTAATTGTGCAGTGGTTTGAGCATTCTTTGGCATTGCCTTTCTTTGGGATTGGAATGAAAACTGACCTTTTCCACTCCTGTGGGCGCTACTGAGTTTTCCAAATTTGCTGGCGTATTGAGTGCAGCACTTTCACAGCATCATCTTTCAGGATTTGAAATAGCTCAACTGGAATTCCATCACCTCCACTAGCTTTCTTCGTAGTGGCGCTTTCTAAGGCCCACTTGACTTCACATTCCAGGATGTCTGACTCTAGGTGAGTGATCACACCATCGTGATTATCTGGGTCATGAAGATCTTTTTTGTACAGTTCTTCTGTGTATTCTTGCCACCTCTTCTTAATATCTTCTGCTTCTGTTAGGTCCAAAACATTTCTGTCCTTTATGGAGCCCATCTTTGCATGAAATGTTCCCTCGGTATCTCTAATTTTCTTGAAGAGATCTCTAGTCTTTCCCATTCTATTGTTTTCCTCTATTTCTTTGCACTGATCGCTGAGGAAGGCTTTCTTATCTCTTCTTGCTATTCTTTGGAACTCTGTCCAATTCTTTGTGACTCCATGGGCTGTAGTCTGCCGAGCTCCTCTGTCCATGGGATTCTTCAGGTAAGAATACTGGAGTGGGTTGCCATGCCTTCCCTCAGGGGATCTTCCTGACCCAAGGAATGAACCTGCATCTCCTGTGGCTCCTGCATTGCAGGTGGGTTCTTTACTGCTGAGCCACCGGGGAAGCCCATACACACACATACACAACTGCTAAAGTGGAATTTAACTTCTCATGGAGCATAGTTGCTGTTGGGAAGTCATGTTTCTCAATATTTCAACAACATCAATAGTACTATTGAAATGCTATTCTGGTAATACAGAAGAATTATCTTGGAGTGTGATGTTTTATTATAAACAGCAACATGGTACAGTGTATTGATATTTGATCTAATATGTCTGAGGAAAGAATAGGTAAAAACTTACTTCACAACAAGAATTTCAGGTCCCCCAATAGAGAATATAATTTTTACCAGGATCTCTGTGAAACTACATTGGAAAAAAAGTTTTTCTTTAAATGCAGGAGCTCGCTAGTCTGAAAACTTTTTTTTTTTAACTACGTACACCAGTCAGCAACCTCATAATTACATACCCAAAGATTGTTCAAATAAAAAGAGAACAAAGCTCTGAACCAAAGTTCAACGCATAAGTTAAGACTGCCTGGAGGTATGAGAAGTTTTATGTCTCTGTTTACCCTAGGAGCGAATTAAATAAATGCATATTTAATATATGAATCACAGTTATATTTGCTCCACATATTACACATAGGGAGAAAAAAGAGATTTCTTTCTCAGGTAGAATTTATTAATGAAAACTGAATGTACACCCACAGGTCCAGATGGATCCCCCTAGAAGACAGTCATGACAAGTACAATAAAATATCTGTGAAACAAAAAAGCAAACTAGGGTTTTGGGTGAAATGTACACTCTTTATCTCTTAATTATAAAACAAAGACAGGAAGCATTCAGCACCTGTTTGAAAACTCTGGAGAGTAAATGGTAGCAGGCAGATTGGAGAAGACCAGAGTTCAAAGGACACCGAATTGGTGGTGAGTTTATCTTTTTTTTTAAATTCCAGAATCCCTTGACCTGAATGTAATGCAACCTCACACCTAGAAGTGGGCACTGGGACCCAAAAAGGGAGAGCTCTAGGAGAAGTCCTCTAGTCTTTCTCATTGAGGTGGAAGGCGATGCCTAATGCTCAGAAAAAGTGCAGAAACCCCTGAGGTTTTCTCTTTTCTCCTGTGCTCCAGAAATCAAGCAGTCCCCATGGGGGTGATGGGGAGGCCACAATGGCAGCTAAAGAAGTCAACGCTGTAAGGAAGGGAAACCTTTCTCTCTGAGTGGTGGAGTTGTGACCCCAAGAAGGTGGGACAACCCCCTATTGCCTTTTTCTCTCTCTCCATCCTTCTGCTGCTTGTCCTAGATATCAGGCACAGTCATAGAAGTAGCAGCAGAGAGATATAACTAATGCTTCAGCTTGGTGGCCCACAGACCAAAAAAGTAGAGCACCAAGGAACTGAGCAAGATCTGAGAGACTGTGCCATAGAGTGGATATCTGCGATTCCCCAAAATTCATGTGTTGAAATCTACTGCCCCAAATGATGGTATTAGGAATGGGGCCTCTGGGAGGTGATTAACCCATGAGGGCAACAGCTTTCAAGAATAGGATTAGTGCTTTAAAAAAAACAGACTTCAGAGAGCTCCCTCCTCCCTTCCACCATATAAGATAGCCACCTATGAACCAGCAGTGGGCCTTTATCTAACACTAAATCTCAGTTCAGTTCAGTTCAGTCGCTCAGTCTATTGGTACCTTCATCTTGGACTTCCCACCCTCTGGAACTGTAATAAAGAAACTATGAAAAATAAATGTTTATTGTTTAAGTCACCTAGTCTGGTTATTTTTCTTGTAGCAGCCTTAACTGACTGAGGCAGATTATTTATGAACTCCTGGGTTCACCATGAGCTACACCTGTGTGGATCTGGTCCTAATCAGCATATCAAAGACTTTGAGAACTGAATTAACAGAATAAATCACCACCCATGTCCCTAACTCCCAGGTGACCTACAAGTGGGACAGAAATAAGCAGTGCTGCAAAGTTTTTAAAAACTGACCTTATATTGGAAGCAGAACCTACAGAAAATGGGTTGAAACCTCCAGCCTTAACTTAGCCAGATTGACTGTCTGTTTTTAAAAAAAATTCTCTATAAGACTTTAACAAGACCCAGAGTTTCAGAATATAAGATTTAATATGTCCAGGCTATAAGCCAAAATTACTCAGGGTACATATAATCAAGAAAATCTTATCTTACATAGGAAAAGACAATTAATAGATAATACCAACATGACACAGATGTTGGTATTATCTGACAAAGACTTTAAAACAGCTATTATGTAACTTCTTCAACAAACAATTGGAAACATTCTTAAATAGAAAAATAGAAAGTTTCAATAAAAAAAGTAGAACATATAAAGAAGAACCAAGTGGAAACTTGCCATCTGAACAAGAGAGAAGAAAGATTTTTAGAAAAACGAACTCAGAGACCCATGGGTTAATAGAAAAAGATCTAACATTCACATCATCAGAGCCCCAGAAGGAGAGGAGACCGTGAAACTGAAAAAAATATTTGGGGATGTAATGACTGAAAACTTCCCAAATTTCACAAAAGATATAACATCCCTGTAGCTACCCCTGGCATGTCTGTTACTGCCTAGGCTTGGAGATGACACGTTATTCCTGCCCACATTCCATTGATCAAAGAAAATCACTAAACCTAGCCCAAGGGTCTGCATATTCAATTTTTCTAATCTCTGTACTTTGAATTTCTAACTAGTTCCTAAGGGCTGTCCTGATTTTGACCTTCCTCAGACCCTGCTATCACACTTGATACTATCGTGTATTTCATCCCCTGGGATAGCTGCTGACCCACTTCCCTCCATAATCTGCAACTTTCAAGTCTTCTCACCCTTCTTCTATTTGCGTATCTACTTTGTTACCACCTTTGTACACACTGGAACCTCACCTGAGTTTCTATACACTGGTAGGAATTCTAGATCAATCCCTTGCTTCTCTTCTAATGTACTGACAGAACTTAATGGAGGAGAACTACCATTTATGGGATCCTACTCTGGTGAAGCACTTAATTATAAATCATCTCATTTATTTCCCTCATGACTCTGAGAAATAGAACTACTCGCACTGCACAGACGAGAAGCCTAAAGCTCAGGGAGGGAGTTATTTGTCCAAGTCACAGAACTGGTAAGCGACTATTAGAATCCACCTTAAAAAAAAAATTACATCTGATTCCAAAGCCTAAGCTTTTCTTCTATACTCTACTTCTTTCCCAAACACCTGGCTGTTTTTTTCTGCGTTCTAGCCACAGGCTTAACCCTTTGTTTATCAAATGATTTCTTGGGTTCTAACTGTTGTCCTTAGGAAATCTGTCCAGGTCATTGTGTTGTAGCCACACGTCTGGGAAACAAACTTACTCAGAAGGACAATGCAGATAGTGGAGTGCACTTTATACACCTGCGGGCCCAAGGCAGAGTCTCCTCTTAACCAAGGACCTCGACCAGTTTTTTGTGACAACCTTATATACCCTAAGTGTACGTGCTCAAACCCACCCCCACAAATTCTCTGAAACTAGTCTGAACAAAGGAAAAGAAAGATACGATCAAAATTAACCCATGATTTGTATGCCTTAAGCCTAGGTAGTTAACAGTGGACAATTATCAATAGGCCTGTGGTCATAAGCATAATAGAATTTATGATTGTATTTGGCTACACAGATAATTAGGGTATTCTTTTAGGCGATGGAGAATCTAAGTACAAGCGCTGGGACTCGTCCATGGGCGGGTGGGGGGAGACTGGTTTTCCAGTTGTTATGTCGTTTCCGTAGATACTGGGCATGTAGCTCAAAGTCCACAGTCTGGCCCAAGATGGAGTCCTGCTTTCAAGATGGAGCCTGTTCTGTTTCCTCCTTCAGTTGCACAGTCTTGGGAAAAATGTCCAATTAGAAGTCAAAGACTTCTGATTAAAAGATTCTGAAAAGACTTGGCGAAGGAGGCAGTCGCCAAATGTTGGCTGGCTAGAAATGAGTTGGGAGGGCATCCTTGCTAGATCGACATCCCCCCCCCCTTTTTTTTTTTTTTTTGCTCAGGGAACAGTGTGGGCAAAGGGTGGAAAAGTACAGCATTAGCTTGGGAAAAGCAGCCAGGGGTCTGCTTCAGCAAGAATGTGTGTGGTCAGCTGCTGGGTAAAAGGAAGAGGGAGAAAAGAGCTATCAGGACAAATGTCTGAGGCGGGGCATTGTCTGTATATGAAAAGAGAAGTGAGTGCTTTTTCCCTAGGTGAAAATCACAACAAAATAAGTAGTAGTTACTGCCAAGTCTTGTCAAGGCTGAAGAGGAGCAAAGATTTCATTCCATAGCATTATGTTAACAAGAGAATGAGCCAAACTATAAACGAATCAAATTCTCTGTGTAAACATTCCAAAACTGCTCTGGGGAAAACACAGAGAATGTGGCTTGCTAAAGGACCCAAGAAAAATGCATGGATTAGGTCAATTACAGGTTAAGACAGAAAGGTAAAGGGGAATAAGGAGGATGAGTTGGTTCAGGTTGCTACAAAATAAATTGTTTCAAAGTTGTTCACTTAATACTAAAATTGTGGCCACTGTTTAAAAATCTAAAAACCTGACAATACTTGCCTCCTTCCCTCCATTGTGGAGCTAATGATGAGAGCAAATAATTGTAAAGGTCTGACTTAAATACAAACCTCTAAATAATCTCTTCAAAAAGACTGTTTTTTTTTTAAAAAAGAAAGGGTAAATAAGGCATTGTTTAACATTGAATAGTTAACTATTTTCCACCACAAGGGAGCCAGTTCTATAAAAAGTAGATCTCTTAAGAGGAGGGTGACTTGCCATCTGTATTAAATACTAAATTTTTAAAAATAACTTGTTAATATAACTTCTGTTTCCTTTATAGAGAATTAACATTAATAATCAGTGAAATGCACATTAGAAGATAATGTTTTAATAGTTTTATTTCATTCATGATAATGAGCTAAGATTTGATATGGCAGAACAGAATGGCCTAGTTGTTACTCTGCCCACTTCAAAAGAAGAAGGCTATTCTGATAAGGGTTTTTGTTATTAGAGCTAATAGCTGGAGATATTAAAAATATTTATATTATTTGTTGAATGGACGTCCTAATCTCTCTTCTAATTACTTTTCCCCCAAATAACCTGCCAGGGGCCTTCATAATAACGGCTTATATTTTTACAAGACTTTTAATTTGTTACTCAATTTGTCTCCATTTTAGGAATAAAAGAGCAAATCTTAGCTAAGAATTTACTTCCCAACTGTAAATATCAAAGATTACTCCAATTTTAGTGTGTTTTTTCACAAATTGAAAACAGCTCCTTGAACTATTAAGAAAACATTAAAAAATTAAAATATGTATTAGTGGAAGCATTAAGATCACAAATCAGGGTGGGTAGAGATAAATGTCATCCCAAATGAATAAAATGCAATCTCCAAGAACAGAACTCTTAGGCTCAGTTTAAAGGGTATCCAAGGAGTGCATGTGTTGGTTTGTTATTTCGGTGCTGCTTTTGAGAGCTGGGGTCATAGGAAGGGACTTATTTTCATTGGATGCTATAAATACGTTTGAATCATTATATCATCTCTTAAGAGAGTTTTATAGAAATACCAGGCATAGTTTCAAGTGTAGCAAGTTATACAAGTACCTCTCTAAATATATGTCTTGGGATTGTTGCTAAGCCAGGTAATAAGGGGCATTACCACTTTGGCTAAGGCATATTTGTGTGACAGATTAGACCCTGTGTGTAGGCACCTATTTACAGGTCAAAGCCTGCAGGCCTTGAAAGGAGAAAGCTGGGAGCTCACCCAGGCTGGCCTCCAGCTCCCAGGCAGCTGTGTAATCCCACTGAACCTGTTTGGCAGCTCGATCAGCCACTGCTGCAGCTTGCAGATAAGACCCTCTTGGAAAGCCTGATAGCCTTGTCAATAAGGAAAATGCAGAAAGTGACTGGAAATTTCCAAAGCATCAAAACAGATTATCCAATTTGAAAAAGCATTGACATCCACTCATTACAGAGAGCCCTTTGAATAAGATTTTTGTTTTGGAAGGATAGATGACAATTCTTTACTTCTTTGGGTCACATGCAAATCTCAAGCTTATCTTGATCGTAAGCAACCATTGTTTTTTTTTTTTACCTGTTTTATCAATGAAGCAAAATGAGTCACAGTAGCCATGGAAATAAGACTAAGGTTGAATTTCCTCAACTATGCTTCAAAAACATCATTTAAGTTTTACAACTTCCCTATTAGATAAGTATTGCAGATCCCATTTTTTGACATCAGTAACAGTTTTTTGGCTTCTAGAAAGGCAGAATGAGCCTAGATCAGGGAGTAAAGGAGTGCCCCACCCACAACCCATAAAAAAGTGAGGCTTCCAGCCAGCTAGGTGTGGAACTACCTAGCGCTGACCTGATCCATGATTTCATAATAACATGTCCCTCTACGGACCAGAGAACATTTGAGAAATTCAGCTGGGCTTACACTTTTTGCTTTTCAAAGCAATGGTCACTAAAGAGAGAATACATTTATTAAAATAAGACACCAATTTATTAAAATAAGACACCAATAAGTCTCTTGTGAAAGAAAAGTTACTGGGACATAATACTCAAGAAAACCATGAAGATGTTTTAGTCAAAGGAGAAAGAAAGAGACTGAGTGGGTAGACAATGGTGAGAGGGCTGGAATGTAGAAACCCAAGGGAGGCAGAAAAGAGAAAAATGTAGTGTATGTGTCTAGTCAAGCTGTTTGAAACACTGCTTTATCTCACTCAGTCTAATCGCTTGCTGGCTTATTCTAATAGTGCTTTCATTGCTGACTGTTCTTTCCCTATAATACTATTTTTTTCTTTAAGAAATGATTTGTTTACGTTTTATTGCAGTGTAGTCGATGTACAAAATTATAAAGGTGACTATAATGCCACTTTTTAACGTGAGAGGTAGAGTTCCTTTCAGGATTATAATTTAGTTTTTCTTTTATAAACAGCTTTTCACCTGTTTAAGAGAAGTGACATGTACACATGAATGTACTCACAAGATAAGAACTGAAAACACTATAAATCTTTTTTCTTGAGACCATAAAGAGACAAAGTGCGCTAATAACAAGCTTGTTGTGGTCATTTGATTTCCACAAAATACAAGTGAATTTAAGGAAACAGAGTGAAGGAATAAAACCATTAAATTAGCAGGTGTCCAAAAATGAGGGAAGCCCTAGGATACAAAGAAGTGAACCATTAACGAAAGAAAATTAGAGCATTTCATTAAATGTGTGAAAAGAAATCTTTTAACAAAAGTTCTTTTGAATCACACTGAAAATATTTCGTTCTCGATAACACAAACTTGGGTCAAATGAAATGAGGTTTTTTCCTACATCTTATTATCTAAGGGAGAAAACTAAATCAAAATCTTTAAAGCATTATTTTTTTCTTATTTTAATTTTTTTATTTTGAATCAAGTTTAAATAAATTAGGAGATTATTCATTATTACTTAGGTGTTTTTATGACAACATTTCAAGTTTCACCCTACATTCATATCTAGAATTCTAATTAGAAATTTGTTGAGAATTTTCATTCCTTTATTTCCCAAATAATGAAAAGAACTGTTTTTCTGTTCTAGAAGTAATATATCTTAAAAATCCAAAATCACTATGCAAATATGTAAGGAGTGTAAAAATGACTTGAAATCGCCTGAGATAACCACAGTTAATATTTTGGTTTTCATCTTTTTATGCATCTCACTTATCTACATACAAATTTCTATAAATAGAATCCCATACATGCTATTTTTACTATGCACTTAGAATTTTTCTTAAGCAATATTGTGTCTTGGACTTCCCTAGTGGTACATTGAACAGGACTCCACTTGCCAGTGCAGGGGCAGGGTTTGATCCCTGGTCTGGGAAGATTCCACATGCCATGGAGTAACTAAGCCTGTGCACCCCAACTGCTGAGTCCCCATGCTGCAACTACAGAAGCCCATGTGCCTAGCTCCTGCGCTCTGCAACCAGAGAAGCCACTGTAATGAGAAGCCCTCACACCGCATCTGGAGAATAGCTCCTACTCTCCACAACTAGAGAAAGCCCATGCACAGCAACAAAGACCTATAATAACCAAAATAAATGAATAAATAAAAGTTACATTAAAAAATAACTGTGCAAAAATATATATTGTTTCTTTGGTTGTATTCTCATCCCAGAGAATCAATACAAAAATATGGTATGGATGTGTCCTTTTCTTTCCCTGCACTCATATAATCAAATACATCTATGTTGTATGTGTGTTTTGTCGTTTAGTCGCTCAGTCACATCCAACTCCTTGCAGCCCCATGGACTGCAGCACCCCAGGCCTCCCTGTCCTTCACCATCTCTTAGGGTTTGCTCAAACTCATACCATTGAGTCAGTGATGCCATCCAACCATCTCATCCTCTGTCGTCCCCTTATGTGTGTATATAATAGGCATTTCTCTGCATTTCATCTGTCTTATCTAAATGATACCATGAGATTCCTCTGAAAAAACTGGTGTAGCCCTAAACACATTCTTTTTAATGACTGCATTATTTTTCCACTGAATGTATGAACCTAATGCCAAATTTTTACATTTTTTCCTAATGGCAAACAAGGGTGTAATCAGTATCCTTGTCCATATACCCTTTCAGTTCAGTTCAGTTCAGTTGCACAGTCATGTCCAACTCTTTGTGACCCCATGGACTGCAGCAGGACAGGCCTCCCTGTCCATCACCAACTCCCAGAGTTTACCCAAACTCAAGTCCATTGAGTCAGCGATGCCATCCAGCCACCTCATCCTCTGTCATCCCCTTCTCCTCCCACCTTCAATCTTTCCCAGCATCAGGGTCTTTTCCAATGAGTCAGTTCTTCGCATCAGGTGGCCAAAGTATTGGAGTTTCAGCTTCAACATCAGTCCTTCCAATGAACCCTCAGGACTGTCTCCTTTAGGATGGACTGGTTGGATCTCCTTGCAATCCAAGGGACTCTCAAGAGTCTTCTCCAACACCACAGTTCAAAAGCATCAGTCCTTTGGCGCTCAGCTTTCTTTATGGTCCACTTCTCACATCCATACATGACTACTGGAAAAACCATAGCTTTGACTAGATGGACTTTGTTGGCAAAGTAATGTCTCTGCTTTTTAATATGCTGTCTAGGTTGACCATAGCTTTCCTTCCAATGAGTAAGTGTCTTTTAAGTTCATGGCTGCAGGCACCATCTGCAGTGATTTTGGAGCCCCAAAAATAAAGTCTGCCACTGTTTCCACTGTTTCCCCATCTATTTGCCATGAAGTGGTGGGACCAGATGCCATGATCTTAGTTTTCTGAATGTTGAGTTTTAAGCCAAATTTTTCACTCTCCATATTGATGCTTTTATTTAAATGGAATAATTCTTCGTATGAGTAGGATTGCTAGGAAAAAGATATGCATTTTTAATGCTAATTTTACTTTTCAAAATACTCTAACAATTCACATTTTCACTAGTAATGTGTGAACATGCCCCTTTCCACATTTTCCTAAAAGCAGTAGCTGTTATCTCTCTCTCTTTTTGTTGCCAATCTGATATCTACAAAGGGATACTTTGATTTGCAATCTCCTGACTTCTTATGAGGAAGGCATCTTGGATTCTTTTTCTGTGTTTAGTTGCTATCTTGGTTTTGCCCTTCTTGAATTGGCCTTTTTACATTTTTTCCAATTTCTATTAGGTTATTTTTATTTTTTTAACTTTTGTATAGTAAAACTCTTAACCTTCATTTTTCACATGCTTTGGAAATATTTTTCTAACTTATCATTTGTCTATTGAATTTGTTTGGGGTATTTTTCCATACCATATATAAATATATATTAATATTTGAGCAGTCCTCTGCTATTACTTCTATAGCTTCTGGGTTTCCTACTAAAGGACTCTCCAACCAATGTTAAGAGCTAAATTTCCATTGTTACATTTTTATACTTAAATTTCAAATCTGACTGAAATGTACATGAGATAATGGTTGTACTGTTTATTCTACCATATATATAGTGAGGTGTTTGTCAACAATATATGTGAAATAAATCATTCTCAACCACTGAATTGAAATACAACATTTTGCATGTACTAAATTTCCGTATGTCTTATAGGACTGAAATTGTATTCAATAAAATCTATCAAAACAGTGTGAGCACAAGCCAGTCAGAATAGATGCTGCCTGCAAATCACTGCTGTAGGGACACCATGCAAACATAGTGGATAGCAGTCCTGTTTCCCCATCTATTTGCCATGAAGTGATGGGACCAGATGCCATGATCTTAGTTTTCTGAATGTTGAGCTTTAAGCCAACTTTTTCACTCTCCTCTTTCACTTTCATCAGACACTCTTTAGTTCTTCTTCACTTTCTGCCATAAGCGTGGTGTCATCTGCATATCTGAGGTTATTGATATTTCTCCTGGCAATCTTGATTCCACCTTGTGCTTCCTCCAGCCCAGCATTTCTCATATGTGCCCTGCATATAGGTTAAATAAGCAGGGTGACAATATACAGCCTTGACGTACTCCTTTTCCTATTTGGAACCAGTCTGTTGTTCCATGTCCAGTTCTAACTGTTGCATGCAGGTTTCTCAAAAGGCAGGTCAGATGGTCTGGTATTCCCATCTCTTTCAGAATTTTCCACAGTTTATTGTGATCCACACAGTCAAAGGCTTTGGCATAGTCAATAAAGCAGAAATAGTTTTTCTGGAACTCTCTTGCTCTTTCCATGATCCAGCAGATGTTGGCAATTTGATCTCTGGTTCCTCTGCCTTTTCTAAAACCAGCTTGAATATCTGGAAGTTCACGGTTCGTGTATTGCTGAAGCCTGGCTTGGAGAATTTTAAGCATCACTTTACTAGTGTGTGAGATGCGTGCAATTGTGCGATAGTTTGAGCATTCTTTGGCATTGCCTTTCTTTGGGATTGGAATGAAAACTGACCTTTTCCAGTCCTGTGGCCACTGCTGAGTTTTCCAAATTTGCTGGTATTGAATGCAGCACTTTCACAACATCATCTTTCAGGATTTGAAATAGCTCAACTGGAATCCCATCACCTCCACTAGCTTTGTTCGTAGTGATGCTTCCTAAGGCCCGTTTGACTTCACATTCTAAGATGTGTGGCTTTAGGTGAGTGATCACACCATCATGATTATGTGGGTCATAAAGATCTTTTTTGTATAGTTCTTCTGTGTATTCTTGACACCTTTTCTTAATATCTTCTGCTTCTGTTAGGTCCCTACAATTTCTGTCCTTTATTGTGCCATCGCTGCATGAAATGTTCCCCTGATATCTCTAATTTTCTTGAAGAGATCTCTAGTCTTTCCCATTCTGTTGTTTTCTTCTATTTCTTTGCATTGATCACTGAGGAAGGCTTTCTTATCTCTCCTTACTACTCTTTGGAACTCTGCATTCAAATGGGTATATCTTTCCTTTTCTCCTTTGCTTTTCACTTCTCTTCTTTTCACAGCTATTTGTAAGACCTCCTCAGACAGCCATTTTGTTTTTTTGCATTTCTTTTTTGGGGATGGTCTTTATTCCTGTCTCCTGTACAATGTCACGAACCTCATTCCATAGTTCATCAGGCACTCTGTCTATCAGATCTAGTCCCTTAAATCTATTTCTCACTTCCACTGTATAGTCATAAGGGATTTGATTTAGGTCATACCTGAATGGTCTAATGGTTTTCTCCACTTTCTTCAATTTCAGTCTGAATTTGGCAGTAAGGAGTTCATGATCTGAGCCACAGTTAGCTCCAGGTCTTGTTTTTGCTGACTGTATAGAGCTTCTCCATCTTTGGCTGCAAAGAATATAATCAATCTGATTTTGGTGTTGACCATCTGGTGATGTCCATGTGTAGAGGCTTCTCTTGTGTTGTTGGAAAAGGGTATTTGCTATGACCGGTGCATTTTCTTGGCAGAACTCTATTAGCCTTTGCCCTGCTTCCCTGTACTATCAGGGGCTCTAATCATAGAATCTCCATATTAATCATTCCTGGAAACATTTTATCTCTTTGTGTTTGTTAATGAAATAATTAAAATTTCTATGTTTTAAGTCATCTTTAGGAATTTTCATCAAGGACATTTCAAGCAGCAGCCTATTGAAGTAGACAGATGGCGGGCACTTTGATCTTTCAATTCAGTTCAAAGTATTAAGCATTTTGGATATTATATCATTACTTGGTCATTACTTTTAATTCAGTTCAAAATCTTTAGTATTTTGAATATTATGGCAACTTTCTCATTATATGAGAAAAGGATAGGTAATATGATAGTGTATTCAGTGTCAGGACAAGAAGGTTTATTCTCATTCCTTGTGTCCAGTGTGAGCAGTGGAAGGTTGAGGGTGAAAAGTGGACTTAGGCTACATAACTACTGAGATCTAGGTCAGTGGGGGTTTCATCATTGTGTATGCTGTCAGATCAATCAGGGGCTTTAGGGGAAGAGAGACCAGCGAGAGTTTGCATTGACTCTGAAATATGTTGCACCAGATGTTATATATGTTTCTTTGACTCACTGTGCCTTGATAAGAGGTAGTCATAAAGCCCTAATTGCAAGAGGGCTAGGAAGTACAGCCCTCCAAAATTCCCAGGAAAGAGGAGACTCACACAGGACAAAGAGTAGATGTTTCTCTCACATCCAATCCCTTACCCTTCACAGGGATTTCAATCTATTGTGATGGGTTTTTGTCTGTTCATTCTTTAAAGTGATGACATAAAGCATATAATCAGAATGTGGATAAAATTTGTTCCCACAAATAGTATTACAGTTGTGGGTTATATTCTTTACAAAGGTCATAATAAAAATAACAATGATTAAAAACTACCAGTTATTGAGCATTTATTGTTAGTCAAGAACTCCTCCTAGATTATCTGACTTTGTGAAAGAGTTCCTAGTATTATCAGAATTTTATAGACAAGGAAGTTAGGCTCAGACAGCTTAAGCAATTCACCCAAGGTCACAGGTGGTAAGGAGCAGGGCCAGGAACTGAAGCTATGGGGCCTGAACCCAAAGTCCAGGTCTTATGCGTTAGGCCACAGAGAAGCACATATACCATAGCTGTGCCCAGCTGTATGCTCTCTAAATGCAGCTGTGCTTCAAAGTTGCTATAACTCTTAAAGCAGCAAAATCAGACTCACATCAGTTAGCACTGGGAAGCTTCTTACAGATTATTGAGTATAACACTTTGATTTTCTTGAAAAGAAACTGTGTTCATTAGGATAAGATTAAGCTATACAGTGGCTTAAGAAAGAAGTTTCTTTTTCTCTCATGTAACAGTCCCAGTGTGAATTTGCAGGCCTTCAGGGCAGCTTTGCTCCTCACCGTCACTCAGGGACCCAGGTTCCTTCCCACTCCTGTGCTCACTCCCAGAGCTTGTCAGTGAAGCCGGGTACCACATCCCACTCCCCCAGCAGAGATGGGGGAGTGGGCATGCATGAGGTACAGGAAGGCTCAGGCCTCCAACACATTAATGACAACTGGCAGGGAAAGATAAGACCCAGACCCAGGGCAGTGACACGTGGAGGAAGAGAAGAGAAAATAATATTCCATTGTTTCACAGTGGGAGGTGAGAGTATGGGCTCAAAGTAGGGAATTTCATTAGCCAGGCATTAAAGAATATACTTCCGAGGACAAAACTGCTTCCTGCTTTTTACTGCCTTCTCCTTTCTCTCTACTACCGTCATTATACGTGTTCTTATGAGGGAGGAAAAGGTCTTCAAGTTAGCACTTCATCAGGCAGTAGAAAAGATTCAAAAGTGGAACATGCTTCTGTCCTGAAGTAATTAACTGGGATGCTGGGACTGAGATAGTCTGGTTAATGGGACTCTCAAATGAGCAATTCATTCATCAGAAGTATCTTTTTCTTGTTTTGTATTTTAAAGTAAATTAAAATTTAAAAGTAGATGATGCAGTCACATTGAAAATTTAAATGATGAAAAAAGATTTTCCTAGAGAACTCTCCCACCTCTGTTTTCTAGCTTGTTGTGAAAATGCAGCAGATAAGTAAGAGAAGATTTTATTCTGGCTGCTATAATAGAGAGAATATTCGTTAATAAGGAATGTCTCAAAGAACAGGAAGATGGCAGGTACGCAAGGAGTCATCCACAGGAGTCTTATGGGTGTTCCAAGGAAGAATGAAGGTAGTCTCAGACAGCAGGGCAGTCCTTTGCTGGAGATGTCTTAACCTTCACTTTTACTGGAGCACGGGCCTCAGGTAAAGTTCAACATTGTCACTGTCTACCCTCGAGCTTTTCCTGCGCTGTCATAGATGACTACTTTACAGGATTGGTATTAGTATTACATTGTTCTAACACAGGTAAATTTGAATATGTACTCTGTTTTAAGGCTATTTTTTTTTTAACAGAAGTCTTAGATTCACAATAAAATTGAGAAAAAGTTATATAGATTTCTCGTGAATCCCCTGCCCCTCCATATGCATAGCCTCCCCCTTTATCAACATCCCCCACCAGAGGGGTGCATTAGTAACAATCGAAGCACCTATGCTAACATATCATAATTACTGTTCATAGTTATAGTTCACTCTTGCTGTTGTACATACTGTTGGTTTGGACTAATGTGAAATGACATGTATCCAGCATTATAGCATCACACAAAGTATTTTCACTTCCCTAAAAATCCTTTGTACTCTGTTCATCCCTTCCATTCACCCCAACTCCTGACAACCTCTGATCTTTTTATTATAAGTTCCCATAGTTTTGCCTTTTCCAGAATGTCATATACTTGGAATCATATACCATACAGTGTTTTCAGATTGGCTTCTTTCATCTAGTAATATGCATATGTCTTTGCATGGCTCATTTCTTTTTAGCACTGAATGGAACAACAGACTGGTTCCAAATAGGAAAAGGAGTACGTCAAGGCTGTATATTGTTACCCTGCTTATTTAACTTAAATGCAGAGTACATCATGAGAAATGCTGGGCTGGAAGAAGCACAAGCTGGAATCAAGATTACCAGGAGAAATATCAATAACCTCAGATATGCAGATGACACCACCCTTATGGCAGAAAGTGAAGGGGAACTAAAAAGCCTCTTGATGAAGGTGAAAGAGGAGAGTGAAAAAGCTGATTTAAAACTCAACATTCAGAAAACGAAGATCATGGCATCTGGTCCCATCACTTCATGGGAAATAGATAGGGAAACAGTGGAAACGGTGTCAGACTTTATTTTTTGGGGCTCCAAAATCACTGCAGATGGTGACTGCAGCCATGAAATTAAAAGACGCTTCCTCCTTGGAAGGAAAGTTATGACCAACCTAGATAGCATATTCAAAAGCAGAGACATTACTTTGTCAACAACCGTCTGTCTAGTCAAGGCTATGGTTTTTCCAATGGTCATGTATGGATGTGAGAGTTGGACTGTGAAGAAAGCTGAGTGCCGAAGAATTGAGGCTTTTGAACTGTGGTGTTGGAGAAGACTCTTACGAGTCCCTTGGACTGCAAGGAGATCCAACCAGTCCATTCTGAAGGATATCAGCCCTGGGATTTCTTTGGAAGGAATGATGCTAAAGCTGAAACTCCAGTACTTTGGCCACCTCATGCGAAGAGTTGACTCATTGGAAAAGACTCTGATGCTGGGAGGGATTGGGGGCAGGAGGAGAAGGGGACGACAGAAGATGAGATGGCTGGATGGCATCACTGACTCGATGGACGTGAGTCTGGGTGATGGACAGGGAGGCCTGGCATGCTACGATTCATGGGGTCGCAAAGAGTCAGACATAGCTGAGCGACTGAGCTGAACTGAACTGAATATTCCATTGTTTGGTGAATATATATTTTTATCCTTTCCTTTCTTACACAAAAAGTAAAAAGTAGTATAGTATATATACCTTATACAACTTCCTTTTCTCAAAATTTATAGTATATCCTGGATATCTTTCCATGTCTATATAAACAGCTTCTTTACCTTACTTATTTTTCCCCACTGCATACTATTCCACTGAGTGGATAACCCATATTTATTTAACCAGTTCCATGTGATATTGATTTACTTCAATATTTTGCTATTATAAACAATGTTTCAATAAATATCATGTATATCCTCAGTCGTGTCCAATTCTTTGCGACCCTGTAGCCCACCAGGTTCCTCTGTCCATGGACTTCTCCAGGCAAGAAGACTGAAGTGGGTTGCCATTTCCTTCTCCAGTACATATTATACATTATATACATATGTATATCATATTGCATACGTATTGGCATATCCACAGGATCATTTCCAGAAGTGCAATTGTAGGGTTAATCTGTAATATATTTGTAATTTCTATAGAGTTTTGCAAATTTTCTCTTGATGGATTTTGTATTACTTTACCCTATTACCTGTGTTGTATGAGCATGCTGTGCCTCTGTAGCCTTACTAACAGAGTGTGTTGTCAAGTGGAATTTTTCTAATCCAGTTGGTGAGAAAGGGCAGACACACTGAAACCATACTCACAGAAAACTAGTCAATCTAATCACACTAGGACCACAGCCTTGCCTAACTCAATGAAACTAAGCCATGCCCAGGGGACAACCCAAGATGGGCGGGTCATGGTAGAGAGATCTGACAGAATGTGGTCCACTGGAGAAGGGAATGGCAAACCACTTCAGTATTCTTGCCTTGAGAACCCCATGAACAGTATGAAAAGGCAAAGTGATAGGATACTGAAAGAGGAACTCCCCAGGTCAGTAGGTGCCCAATATGCTACTGGAGATCAGTGGAGAAATAACTCCAGAAAGAATGAAGGGATGGAGCCAAAGCCAAAACAATACCCAGCTGTGGATGTGACTGGTGATAGAAGCAAAGTCTGATGCGTAAAGAGCAATATTGCATAGGAACATGGAATGTCAGGTCCATGAATCAAGGCAAATTGGAAGTGGTCAAACAAGAGATGGCAAGAGTGAATGTCGACATTCTAGGAATCAACGAACTCAAATAGACTGGAATGGGTGAATTTAACTCAGATGACCATTATCTACTACTGTGGGCAGGAATCCCTTAGAAGAAATGGAGTAGCCATCATGGTGAACAAAAGAGTCCAAAATGCAGTACTTGGATGCAATCTCAAAAACTACAGAATGATCTCTGTCCAAGGCAAACCATTCAATATCACAGTAATCCAAGTCTATGCCCCAACCAGTAATGCTGAAGAAGCTGAAGTTGAACTGTTCTATGAAGACCTACAAGACCTTTTAGAACTAACACCCAAAAAAGATGTCCTTTTCATTATAGGGGACTGGAATGCAAAAGTAGGAAGTCAAGAAACACCTGGAGTTAACAGGCAAATTTGGCCTTGGAATACGGAATGAAGCAGGGCAAAGACTAATAGAGTTTTGCCAAGAGAACGCACTGGTCATAGCAAACACCCTCTTCCAACAACACAAGAGAAGACTCTACACATGGACATCACCAGATGGTCAACACCGAAATCAGATGGATTATATTCTTTGCAGCCAAAGATGGAGAAGCTCTATACAGTCAGCAAAAACAAGACCAAGAGCTGACTGTGGCTCAGATCATGAACTCCTTACTGCCAAATTCAGACTTAAATTGAAGAAAGTAGGGAAAACCACTAGACCATTCAGGTATGACCTAAATCAAATCCCTTATGATTATACAGTGGAAGTGAGAAATAGATTTAAGGGCTTAAATCTGATAGATAGAGTGCTTGCTACTGCTGCTGCTAAGTCACTTCAGTCGTGTCCAACTCTGTGTGACCCCATAGATGGCAGCCCACCAGGCTCCCCCGTCCCTGGGATTCTCCAGGCAAGAACACTGGAGTGGGTTGCCATTTCCTTCTCCAAAGCATGAAAGTGAAAAGTGAAAGTGAAGTCGTTCAGTCATGTCCGACTCTTGGCGACCCATGGACTGCAGCCTACCAGGCCCCTCTATCCATGGGATTTTCCAGGCAAAAGTACTGGAGTGGGGTGCCATTGCCTTCTCCAGAGTGCCTGATGAACTATGGAATGAGGTTCGTGACATTGTACAGGAGACAGGGATCAAGACCATCCCCATGGAAAAGAAATGCAAAAAAGCAAAATGGCTGTCTGGGGAGGCCTTACAAATAGCTGTGAAAAAAAGAGAAGCGAAAAGCAAAGGAGAAAAGGAAAGATATAAGCATCTGAATGCAGAGTTCCAAATAATAGCAAGAAGAGATAAGAAAGCCTTCCTCAGCGATCAATGCAAAGAAATAGAGGAAAACACCAGGATGGGAAAGACTAGAGATCTCTTCAAGAAAATTAGAGATACCAAGGGAACATTTCATGCAAAGATGGGTTCAATAAAGGACAGAAATGGTATGGACCTAACAGAAGCAGAAGATATCAATATCAAGAAGAGGTGGCAAGAATACACAGAAGAACTGTACAAAAAAGATCTTCACGACCCAGATAATCATGATGGTGTGATCACTCACCTACAGCCGGACATCCTGGAATGTGAAGTCAAGTGGGCCTTAGGAAGCATCACTACGAACAAAGCTAGTGGAGGTGATGGAATTCCAGTTGAGCTATTTAAAATCCTGGAAGATGATGCTGTGAAAGTGCTGCACTCAATATGCCAGCAAATTTGGGAAACTCAGCAGTGGCCACAGGACTGGAAAAAGTCAGTTTTCTTTCCGGTCACAAAGAAAGGCAATGCCAAAGAATGCTCAAACTACTGCACGGTTTCACTCATCTCACATGCTAGTAAAGTAATGCTCAAAATTCTCCAAGCCAGGCTTCAGCAATATGTGAACCGTGAACTTCCTGATGTTCAAGCTGGTTTTAGAAAAGGCAGAGGAACCAGAGATCAAATTGCCAACATGTGCTGGATCATGGAAAAAGCAAGAGAGTTCCAGAAAAACATCTATTTCTGCTTTATTGACTATGCCAAAGCCTTTGACTGTGTGGATCACAATAAACTGTGGAAAATTCTGAAAGAGATGGGAATACCAGACCACCTGATCTGTCTCTTGAGAAACCTGTATGCAGGTCAGGAAGCAACAGTTAGCTTGGACATGGAACAACAGACTGGTTCCAAATAGGAAAAGGAGTACGTCAAGGCTGTATATTGTCACCCTGCTTATTTAACTTCTATGCAGAGTACATCATGAGAAACGCTGGACTGGAAGAAACACAAGCCGGAATCAAGATTGCCGGGAGAAACATCAGTAACCTCAGATATGCAGATGACACCACCCTTATGGCAGAAAGTGAAGAGGAACTAAAAAGCCTCTTGATGAAAGTGAAAGAGGAGAGTGAAAAAGTTGGCTTAAAGCTCAATATTCAGAAAACAAAGATCATGGCATCCGGTCCCATCACTTCATGGGAAATAGATGAGGAAACAGTGGAAACGGTGTCAGACTTTATTTTTTGGGGCTCCAAAATCACTGCAGATGGTGACTGCAGCCATGAAATTAAAAGACACTTACTCCTTGGAAGGAAAGGTATGTCCAACCTAGATAGCATATTCAAAAGCAGAGACATTACTTTGCCAACAAAGGTTCGTCTAGTCAAGGCTGTGGTTTTTCCTGTGGTCATGTATGGATGTGAGAGTTGGACTGTGAAGAAGGCTGAGTGCCGAAGAATTGAGGCTTTTGAACTGTGGTGTTGGAGAAGACTCTTAAGAGTCCCTTGGACTGCAAGGAGATCCAACCAGTCCATTCTGAAGGAGATCAGCTCTGGGATTTCTTTGGAAGGAATGATGCTGAAGCTGAAACTCCAGTACTTTGGCCACCTCATGCGAAGAGTTGACTCATTGGAAAAGACTCTGATGCTGGGAGGGATTGGGGGCAGGAGGAGAAGGGGACGACAGAGGATGAGATGGCTGGATGGCATCACTGACTCGATGGACATGAGTCTGAGTGAACTCCGGGAGTTGGTGATGGACAGGGAGGCCTGGTGTGCTGCGATTCATGGGGTCGCAAAGAGTAGGACACAACTGAGCGACTGAACTGAATTGAACAGTATTAATTTGCATTTACCTTAAAACTATCTTTTTGATTCAACAAATATTTTGAAAATTAATTTAGAAATAGACTCTATTGAAGCAGCTGACCCCATGAATAATCAATGATCAACCCTCCTTCCCCCAGCCCCTGTTGGACCCCCTCACCAGTGTAAACCCAAAAGAGTATTTTCATTCCACACGGTGGAGAGCAGCACCTCTTCAAGTCCAGTCCGAAAGGTTTACCAACTGTCCTCAAAAGAGATCTGTGCTCAGATAAGTCTGAGACACTCAGACCAAGAAGGTGAAGAGCCTTCCTCACTTGCTGGCTCCTCAGAGGCTTTGTAACTGTGAGGTTCAGTGTCAGTCTCAATGGAGATCCTTTTTTTCTTTTTTCCTAGAGCACAGGCAAGTACTTTTCTCGGAATACATTTCTTTTTTTGTTTTAGAATACATTTCTTGAATGGAGAAGGTTTAGGAGGTTGGGTTGTATTTATTATACCCTGTTAATGGCTAACTCTGAAAAGCAGTTTTAGTCGTTTTTTAAAATAAAAAGTTTCTATTGTTTTCTTACCATCTTTTATTGTAAAAATTGAGGAAGTGAGGGTGAGGATCTCTGTTAATTGAAAGTTGCTAATACTTGGATTAACTGAGGTACAGGAATCAGAATGCGGACTTGGCGAACTTCCTTCAGGGCCAGCCCAAGGAAATGAGAACCTTAGTAAACTGCTCCTTACCAGAACTCTCTTCCCTGGGCTGCTTTGCTCAGTCCCCCAAAGAAAATAGGCTGGCAGGAAAAGCCCTGAAAACTTGTTTGCGCTGACATGCTGAGACGCTAAGAGTTACCACGGCCCAGGTGGCTCAAGGGTAAAGAATTCGTTGGAGACAATGCAGGAGACAGGAGTTCGATCCCTAGGTGGGGAAGATCCCCTGCAGGTGGGAATGGCAACCCACTCCAGTATTCTTGCCTGGAGAATCCTATGGACAGAGAAGCCTATCGGGCTATAGTCCAAGGGGTCACAAAGAGTCTGACACACCTGAACACGAATATGCACACTAAGAATTAGCTTTTCATTCAATTATTGAACAATTTATAACTTTATTGCTTTGTGCTGGGTCTCTGAATTTGTCCCACAAGAAATTTAAGGCCCTTCTGGCTCTGCCTCCATCCTTAGTTGCTCAGTGGTGTGTGACTCTTGCGACCCCATGGGCTGCAGCCCATGGGGCTCCTCTGTCCAGGGCTCTGCAGCAGCCCCTAATCCAGTTATGAAGATAAAATGCCCAGCAATGAGGGAACAATGTAAAGGTGATTAAGTGACAAGGTGAGGGTAGTATAATGTTACTTCTCCCAGGGAGCTGCTCTCTAGGGAGGCTGCTGTTTAACCCTCTGGTAAAGCTGTACTGGGAGTTCCCATTGTGGAATTTCCCCAATTCCACAAGTCACGATAAGAAGGCATTTTCCTTCTGTCCTGTTTTTGGGAGAAGGTGTTCCTTGGCACTCTCTCTCAGCTGGCTGCCTGCTGCAGTGGTGCAAGCCTGCTGCTCTGGGGAATCCAACCGGCTTGGCCTGCCTGAAAGCAGAGGGTAGCTTCAGTAGCTTTTGGCTCCACCTAAGGTTTTCCTCTGTTAATTGCATTCAGTTCAGTTCAGTTCAGTTCCACCGTTTAGTCGTGTCCAACTCTTTGTGACCCCAAGAACCGCGGCACACCAGGCCTCCCTGTCCATCACCAACTCCCGGAGTTTACCCAAACCCATGTCCATTGAGTCGGTGATGCCACCTAACCAACTCATCCTCTGTCATCCCCTTCTCCTCCTGCCTTCAATCTTTCCCAACAGCAGGGTCTTTTCAAATGAGTCAGGTCTTCACATCAGCTGGCCAAAGTATTGGAGTTTCAGCTTCAACATCAGTCCTTCCAATGAACACCCAGGACTGATTTCCTTTAGGATGGACTGGTTGGATCTCCTTGCAGTCCAAGGGACTCTCAAGAGTCTTCTCCAACACCACAGTTCAAAAGCATCAGCTTTCTTTATAGTCCAACTCTCATATCCATACATAACCACTGGAAAAACCATAGCCTTGACTAGACGAACCTTTGTTGACAAAGTAATGTCTCTGCTTTTTAATATGCTGTTTAGGTTGGTCATAACTTTCCTTCGAAGGAGTAAGCGTCTTTTAATTTCATGGTTGCAATCACCATCTGCAGTGATTTTGGAGCCCCACAAAATAAAATTAGCCACTGTTTCCACTGTTTCCCCATCTATTTCCCATGAAATGATGGGACCAGATGCCATGATCTTAGTTTTCTGAATATTGAGCTTTAAGCCAACTTTTTCACTCTCCTCTTTTACTTTCATCAAAAGGCCCTTTAGTTCTTCTTCACTTTCTGGCATGAGGGTGGTGTCATCTGTATATCTGAGGTTATTGATATTTCTCCCGACAGTCTTGATTTCAGCTTGTGCTTCCTCCAGCCCAGTGTTTCTCATGATGTACTCTGCATAGAAGTTAAAAAAGCAGGGTGACAATATACAGCCTTGACGTACTCCTTTTCCTATTTGGAACCAGTCTGTTGTTCCATGTCCGGTTCTAACTATTGCTTCCTGACCTGCATTAATATTGTCAATAATCTAGAAGTGGGGGATAAAAGCTGAATCTGCTTTATCGTTTCCCCTCAGTCCTCTTTTCACCTCCAAATTTGTCTTTAGTTCATGTGGCCACAGATTTCTTTTGCTGGAGGCAAAATAACTAGGTTCTCAGTCTGAGCACTGGTGAGTAGCTTTTTGGGGCAGTCTAAAAGGAAACATGGTTTTTCAGCGCACCTAAAAAGAGGATATATTAGAAATGCCAAGTTGCTACTATAAAAAGCTGGTTTCTCACAAGGGATTTAACATCTAGGACTTTCAAGGAGTTGTACAAAAATTTGTAAAATACTTATTTAAATATGATCTCAAGAGGTTCGGAGTATTAATTCAAACTGGATGAACTTACATATGACTCTGTATTGAGTTCTTACTTGCAAAAGTAATTCTGTAATCAAATACTACAACCAAATACTTAATTACAAAGATCTTCATCTTATGGTTATTTATAGTGGTGAAAAATATGGAAATATATATAACAAAATAAATAAAAATAAATAATATTTAAAAAATTAGGTCTTTGAAGAATTCTTAATAGAATTGATAATGTTTAATGTTAAGTAAAATATGGGATATCCATATTATTAAGATCATGTACACATATGGATAGGAAAAAAACTCTAAGAAAATACTGTATATTAAAATATCATGTATGAAATGAGTTGCCAGTCCAGGTTCGACGCACGATACTGGATGCTTGGGGCTGGTGCACTGGGATGACCCAGAGGGATGGAATGGGGAGGGAGGAGGGAGGAGGGTTCAGGATGGGGAACACATGTATACCTGTGGTGGATTCATTTTGATATTTGGCAAATCTAATACAGTTATGTAAAGTTTAAAAATTAAAAAAAAAAATCAATTTTATACACATGCCAAAAAAGCAAAAAAATAAAAAATAAAAAAAAAAATAAAATGTTAACAGTGTATTTCTCTGCCAAAAGTGATTTCTATTTTATCTTTGTTTTTTCCAGATCTTCTATAATACGTACCATTTTCACAATCAGAAAAAATTTTAATAAATATTACTGTTATAAAAAATTGTATCTAACATGAATGTTATGACAATGAATTAAAACAATATGACAAATTAATTCATGCTATATTTTTGGTGTAAATATTGTTCCTGTCCTTTAAAAGACTGAAAAAAAACTACTATTCCTTCGTAGTAAAAAAAAAGTTTAAAAGTTTTGTTTTTGTTCTTCTGAAACACATGGACTTTTTCTCTTACTTTTGGCACCTACATGAGGAAATTGAAAATCTATTCTCCAATGTACTCTTTTACATGGACAACACATTCTCAAAAAGTGCAATAAAGTTGTAATTTCTCTTACAACACTAACAGCAACAACAACAAAAATCTGTTCTCCATCATTGTTTATCACATTTTAACAAATCCCAGTTGGAAAAATTAGTTGAAATCATGGCAAATGCTAAGAAAATCTAGTCCTCATTCAACAAATTCTCCTGGGCTTAAAAAGAAAAAAAGTCAACATTAGGCTATGTGATTTTAAAAAACCTCCAGGGCAAAAGACTAAATTAGGAACTCTAACTGGCAATCCTATTTCTTTAAAAAAGCTCCAGAATCTTTTTTGTACAGTTGAAGCAGCCAGGTTTGGGGGAGCCTCCTTCATGCTGTAGTGGTGACTTCCAAGTGCTTCAGTTCACAATTGAATCACTCACATCCAGACAGTCTGCAATCCCAAAGCTTCAGTTCACAATTGAATCACTCACATCCAGACAGTCTGCAATCCCAAGTAAGCTCTTCTCCCAGGTGGCGGCTTGGTGTTAGAGAAAAAAAGACCTTGAAAATTCACAATCACCCTACAAATGTAAGGGCTTATTATCTTTCTTCACCAACTATGGAGCAGTCTAGAGAAATTAACCCTCTCATTTGTTAGCCTCAATAACAGGCTTTAACAGATCTGCAGCCTTGGATGGCTCAGATAATTGCTCTAATTAGTTTGGTATGGAGGGAGGCAGGGCCTCATATAATTAAGCCTACATTAAACGAAAAAAAAGAGAAAAGTTTATGCTTTGATGGATTTGACATATGGATTCCAGATGTTATGGAAGAAATTTTACTGTTCAGAGGTTTAGGCTACTTTTTGTAGTTAAGAGAGGACTGGAGGGGAAGGCCTGAAGGCAGAATATGGGAAAAAGAGAACATGTACGTATGAAATCTAGAAAAATGGTACAGATGAACCTATTTGCAGAGCAGAAATAGAGACACAGATGTAGAGAATGGACATGTGGACATAGAAGGGGGAAGAGGGGACGAATTGGGAGAGCAGCATTGACATGTATATGCACTACCATGTGTAAAGTAGATGACTAGTGGGAAGCTGCTGTATAGCACAGCAGGCTCAGCCTGGTGCTCTGTGATGACCTCGAGGGCTGGCATGGGCGGGGAGAGGGGATGGCAGGGAGGCTTAAGAGGAAGGGGATATATGTATACATACAGCTGATTCACTTTGTTGTAAAGCAGAAACTAATACAACATTGTAAGGCAATCATATTCCAATTAAAAAAAGAGAGAGAGAGGTTTCATTGATTCTGTGTGTGTGCGTGTGGCTGTTTCTCCAGATTGAAAACTAGCAAAAACCAGCAACAGGGTCTGAAAGTCTTCCTAGTGCGCGCGCGAGTAATTTCTGAGTTGGCTTGCCTATAGCTTTGCTGGCAGACAAGTCACCTCCTTAGTGGAAGTGAGTGTTATTTCAATGCAGTTTTTCTCAGAAATTCTAAATTTAAACTCCACAGTCAGCTGGCAAAGGTTGCTAGAATTTTGGTCCTATTTAGAAATGGAGACAGGTAATTATGCCAGGAATAGAGGTGTACTTTTACTTCAATGATATGCACCAAATCCTCCATTTCTTCTCCTTTTCCAGAAAATGGTAAACACAGGGAAAGGAACAGGAGTTCCAGATCCTGGGTACCAAAATATTACAGACGCACAGGAAATGACTTTTCAAATCCAGCCTATAACCCTCTCATTTCGTGGGCTTGCTTGTGAGCCGAGAAAAGAGTGGTAAGATCACAGAGGAGACATTCCTAGGTTCTGGGAAGGCTGTACCAGGGGGGACCTTCCCATGCCCTGGTGCTTTGACTCTAAACTCAAGCCATAATTTGAAATGCTAGAGAAAGGCCAATGAAATTTGAAGCAAAATTTGTGGTTTAAAGCTATCTATCTGGCTTTGCTAAAAAAAAAAAAAAAAAGAAAGAAAGAAAAAAAGTAGACTTTGAAAAACAAGTGAAAAGCTAAAATATATTTTTGGAGGAAGAGGTGTTTATTCTCAGACCTATTACTTTAAGACTGTCAATTAAAAATACCCCAACTATGTGATAAGTGAGTGACTGTAGCTCAGATGGTAAAGAATCTGCCTGCAATGCAGGAGACCAGGTTTGATCCCAGGGTCAGGAAGATCCCCTGGAGAAGGGAATGGCAACCCACTCCAGTATTCATGCCTGGAGAATTCCATGGACAGATCATGGGGTTGCAAAGAGTCAAACATGGCTGAGCAACTTTTATTCATTCATGTGATAAGCTACCAAATTATTGAATTATGCATCAATCCGCCTAAAACATTCATGCATTGACTTTCCTTTTACATTTATCTGATCCATCTGAAAGATGTTTCTGGTGTATTAAACAAATGCTGGGCTTCTGGTTAGTGAACTATTTTCATTAATTTTCCAAGATTTGTATTCTGAATGCCTTCTAGGGCTAAGACATTCTTTGACTCAAATACACACCAATCAATCTATTGACTCCAGTGCAGTGAGGAAAGGGCCTGGAGCCGGGCTGCCTGCCTTTCGCAGCTCTCCCACCTTCAGCAAATCGCCTAAACTCGCTGTATGTCAGTTCTCTCCCCTGAAAAGTAGGGCTAGTAATAGCACCTACCTCATCAAATTCAATGAGTTACTAATACATGGAAAACACCGGGAACAAAACCTGGTACATAATAAATACTCAGTAAATGTTGGCTATTTGTTTAGTACTGAGCATGGGGAAAAACAACATACAGGTCCAGATACAGGGAAAAATAGAACAAGGTGAATAAAGGAGGGGATAATTGAACTGCTTCTTGGAGGGAAAGAGGGGGGTTTGCTAAGTAGATAGCGAAGGGCCAGGCCAAGCAGATGATACAAGTGAAGGTACAGAATGATGAAACTGAAGAGGGTATCTGGGGGACTGTAAATGATTTAGTAGAGCTGGATTAAGAGAATGAGGGGGAAGAACCCTCAGTATTTGCTGACCAAACTCATGTGATGGGAAGTAAGGCAGAGGACAGATTTATGGGTTGATGGTGATGCCATTAACCAGAAATGAATTATAGGAGGTAGTGTGGGTTTTGACACAATGTGTTGGGTTTTGGACGTACAGTATATGAGGGGCCTTTGAGACCCAAGCAGAAGTGTACAATTCATGCATGAAACTGTGCAGGAAATCATTAGAGTGCTACTAATTTGGGGTAGCCATGAACTTGGCTGACATTGTCAAGAACCAGTGTAAAGAAGAGAACAATGTAGGGTACACTGGCATCTGAGGGCAGCTGGAAGAGAGGGAGCCAGAGAGAAGAAAAAAAGAGAAAAAAAAGAAAAAAAGAGAACCAGGAGAACATGGGCCCTTAGGAGAAATCAGAGGAGTAAAAAGAGTTTCACATCAGTTAGGACGTTTTTGATTGAAATGACACAAAACTTAAACTGGTTTAAATTCTCAAGATTTTTTGGCTCATATGACCGAAAAAACAAGCCTCAAGAGGATCACCCCTAAATTTGTTGTGTGATGCAGGGAGCTCAAGCATGGTGTTATGTGACAACCTAGATGGGTGGGAGGAAAGAGGGGACATATGCAGACCTATGGGTGATTTATGTTGATGTATGGCAGAAACCAACACAATACTGTAAAGCAATTGTCCTCCAATTAAAAATAAATTTAAAAAAGAAAGGGTGCAATTTCATAAAAAAAAAGAGGATCACCCTTAAGCCTGGGTGAGGAATTCCTCTTACCTTCTCATCATCAACACTCTGAAGTTATATTGATGTATTGAGTGCCTACTATGTGCTGGTACAGTTCTAGTTAATGAACAAAACAGACAAAATTCCTCCTCTGCACATACAAATGCTTCTTGGTATCTCTCTCTTTTTTTTCTCTCTCATTAAAATGAAAATCAGATCAGATCAGTTCAGTCGCTCAGTCGTGTCCGCCTCTTTGCGACCCCATGAACTGCAGCACGCCAGGCCTCCCTGTCCATTACCATCTCCCGGAGTTCACTCAGACTCACGTCCATCGAGTCGGAGATGCCATCCAGCCATCTCATCCTCTGTCGTCCCCTTTTCTTCCTGCCCCCAATCCCTCCCAGCATCAGAGTCTTTTCCAATGAGTCAACTCTTCACATGAGGTGGCCAAAGTACTGGAGTTTCAGCTTTAGCATCAATCTTTCCAAAGAAATCCCAGGGCTGATCTCCTTTAGAATGGACTGGTGCCTTAAATTGGGAAAACCATCTGTGTGGTGGGAGATGAAGAGAAAAAATTTTAGAATATAATGCAAAGTTCAAAACACTTGCTGGAAACGTGACACCTTTTTGTAGGAATGTCTGAACTTCTATACTAAGGGATAATGGAGGGGTGAATGCAGTTCACTATGGATATAAAACTCTAAAATCCAAAATATCACAAATGATACATTTTAAAGCCCAGTGTGGATTTAAATTAGTCAAAGCTCTTATCATAGTTGCTGAGTTAAATTCAGGTACCTATGAAAATAATTACATTCTTCAAATATCTCAGTGGGTCTTTGTTTCTAACTGAATTGTATGGCAATATGTTTTATATATAGGTCATGTCTAAACCTGTATTGCTACATTTACATTTAAATTAAAAGTATATAGTTTGCAATAAAAGGAGACCTCAGTCTTTATATCCAATTAAGCACTGTAAGTTTCTCAAATTTCTCCAGTGCCTTAGTTCACTCAGACACTTGTCACTATTTGGACTACAGCAACCAGCCTTTTTGACTTGACTTGCATCCTACGTATCTGTCCTCTCCATGGCCGAGAGGAGCTTTCATCCAAAATGAAGATGAGTCCTTTATTCTTATAATGCCTTGCACTATAGTTACTCCATGAATTTTGCATGAAATGGGATGCAGCTTCTAGCCTGAGCTCTGAAGCTAAGTTCTGGTGCATTTATGGGTATATTGTTTCATTTTGCTGGGCCTTTCATTCTCTAATTTGGAATTTATAAAACCTAGTCCATTAGGTTTTTGGCAAATAAAATACTACTATATGATTAAACTTTGTGAATTCAAAAGCACTACACAGCATTAGGGTTAAGATTAGAAGCAAGTCCAAATTAGTATTTTAATGGCTAAAAAGAAGGGTCATTTTCCTCAGTAATGATCTTTGATTCCAGTTAGAATGTTTTTCATAAAAATCTATAAAGTTATTTATACTTTGAGTTTTAAAATACGGCCCAAAAAAGCTTAGTTCTTTTCTCAAAATTCCTTCTTTGCCCAAATGAAGTCCATGCCTGATGTAACTTGACGTGCTCACCTTAAAGATGAGGAAACAATCAGAAACATTAAGTGACTTGATTTCTAAAACAGAAGCAACTTGAATAAAGGATTTTTCTAATCTTCATGGGTTTTTAGATCCTTCTCCACTGGGTGTTTGAACCAAATAGCTCCTTATCTACATTACCCACATGGACTCTTTAACATGTTCCCAGGGCATTTCTGAAGGGGAAAAAAAAAAAAAAAAATCTACTCTCTGATGTGGTGGTAGATTTAGAGAGGGAAGTGAAAAGTCAATTTTCCAACCAGGAATATTTCTACAGGTGAAGCAACCCATAAGCAAGCTCCTTTCCCCTTCAGTTACTTGGCCGTATTTTGAAAAGAAACCTGAGATACCATAAATGGCTGAGTCAGACTGCCCTAAAATATCAATATTTGGCCTCCTTCTTCCTAAATTCTTTCCCCTTCCTAAAACTGGTTTGTTTTTATGGTTGATATTCCATTATATATACGTACTACTTGTTTATCCATTCATCCGTTGAAGGATATCTAGGTTGCTTCCATGTCCTGGCTATTGTAAATAGTGCTGTGATGAACAGAGGTTCATGTCTTTTTGAACTATGGTTTTCTCAAGATAAATGCCCAGTAGCGGGATTTCTAGGTCATATGGTAGTTTAATTCCTAGCTTTTTTTTAAAGGAATCTCCATAATATGTACATTACCATGTGTAAAATAACGTGGGAAGCTACTGAATAACACAAGGAGCTCAGCCTTGGTGCTCTAGAGGATGAGATCGGGGTGGGGTGGGAGGGAGGCTAGAGAGGGAGGAGATATATGCATACTTACAGCTGATTCATGTACCGCAGAAACCAACAGAACATTGCAAAGCAATTATCCTCCAATTTAAAAAATACTAAAAAACCTTTTTATTACAAAAACAAAACCAAAAACTGGTTTGACCTGTACTCACATAGGTCACCCTCATGGCTCAAATGGTCAAGAATCAGCCTGCACTGCAGGAGACCCAGATTCTATCTCTGGGTTGGGAAGATGCCCTGGAGAAGGGAATGGGTACCCACTCCAGTATTCTTGCCTGGAGAATTCTATGGACAGAGGAGCCTCGTGGGTTACAGTCCGTGGGGTTGCAAACAGTCGGACTCGACAGAGCAACTAACATTTTCATTTTTTTCACTTTCACGTAGGTGCACATCTGCCATCAGTTGCTTAATAATCTCACAAGTGTAATAACTACTTGTCCTATAGATAAAATATTAGAACATTCGCCTCCTCCAAGAAAAAGCTGTGTTTGTTTCTCACCTCCCCCATTCTGCTACCTTCTAGATAGGAAGCTCAAAGAACCACTAAAGACTGATCTAGTGATCCTTTGTTCTCCATCACAAACTGAATAATGGAAGTTAGGAGTTGAAACAATAAATGATAAAAAGAGGTTAAAAAGATTTTCAGACACTGGCTTGGTGGGCATTTTTTGTAGTTTGTTTTCATGCTAGTTCTTTAAACCTTTTATTTCAGTATCTTCTGAGATATCTGTTCCATCGATACATGAATTCTGACTATAGACTTTTCCAGACTTGGGAATCACAACCTTATAATTGCCATTTGTCACATGGGACTCATGTTTTACCAGTTGATGTCACTTCCTGGTACATGATACCATCACCCTCCTAGTTATTCACGCACAAAGACTTCAAGCAAAAGGATTCATGCTGTATCATTCAACTTTGGAATTCAGATAGTTATCAACCTAGAGAATAAGCAGCTGTAGAATTGGATTTTTAAGATACTGTGGAAGCTATCACACTCATGTCCCTTCCTCAATTCACAAAACACTGTGACTAGCATCCTTTTAACGACTTTTACAAACTTTAATCTACTTCATCTATGCTCTCAACAAATATTATAGTTTTCTGAATGTTGGTTTTCAGTATAGGGGAAAATATTCAGACTGGGGATTTTTAAAAACTCAATAAAGTCCTATAATTCCTATCTTTTAAAAGGCGTTTAAGAATCATGGAAAGACTGATGGAGTACATAACCTTTCCTTTTTATGTTTCAAAATGTTATAAACAACTGCACTGCATTTTGGACTGTGTAAGTCAAATCTAAGGTTAGCATCTCCCTAAATACCCCTTGTTGATTTTTATTATCATATGCAGAGCATTAAAGTAGGAGCTGCATAAAGAAAACACATAGAAGTAGGGTTACCAGATAAAACAGAAGAGGCTGTTATATTTGAATTTCAGATAAACAAACTTTTAGTATAATTATGTCCCAAATATCGCATATACTAGAACATCAATTGCTTATTTAAAATTCAAATTTAACTGGTTGTGCTACAATTTCATTTGCTACATCTAGCAACTTGTAGAAGATCCTTATCTCTGGCAAGCTTACTATTTAAGAGGCAAATTAACAAAAGATCATAACATAAGGTGTATGTGATAAGTGCAGTAATATAACCAGGAGAGGAGATCTCCCCTGATTACCACCGAAGAGTACCTGGAAAATATGGCAACCGTAGTTCCTAAAAGATGACCAAATGCAGATTGCCAGATATGTGGTTTAGTGTGATTTCCAGAGTTCAAGTGTCCTGAGTTAAATCCCAAATCCACTGCTCACTAGCTGTGTAACCTTGGATAAATTAATCTCTATTATAAAATGAGGCTACTAATACCTGCTTTATTAGGCTACAGATCAGAGATAATACATGCACAAAGCACCTAGAACACGGGAGGCACTTCCAAAATGGAAACAGCCACTATGAGAAGGTCACATGGCAAAAAGGGTACTTGTCACAAATATTCAAATGTTAATGTTATGCAGTAATATCGGTAAATTTATTTCCATAATCTATTTACACTGTACAACACTGTTGAAAAGCACCCTACAAGTTCACAGTACATTACAATATATTTACTTTAAAAATATACTCCTTTATAAAAGGTTCATAGAACACTGGCATGTCAACTTGGGATGAAACTCAAAGCATGTCACCAATTCTGCGGTAGCAAGAATGCTTCCAACCATTGTCAATTACACAATCACAAGTCACCATTTCAGTTTTAAATACATATTTTTAAATAAAAAATGAATTCTACAGTGGAAAGTTCTGGCAAGAATACTCATTAGTTAATTAACATATATTTTTATGGAGATGTTGTTTCATAATAATTTACAGTATCAACTTAATTTGCCAAAAAGACCCATTTCAACAAGTTTTGCAGTCCAAAGATTCTTGTCATTCTTGTCTATTTTTTCTTCTTTGTTGGTTCTCCCAGTTCTATTTTGCGCTTCTTAGAAGTATGCTCATCTTTTTCATCATCTTTAAATAGGAAAGGAAGATTTTCAATCAGTAACTTTAAAAAAATATTAAACATTAAAATTTCATTGACTATAACAAAATCGTCATCCTCAACTAATGTTTCTTTCAAAGTTTTCCAATAAAAAATAAAAACTTAAAGGTAGCTGACAATAAGAAAATCAAATTTGTTCTGATAAAGCTATTCTCAAGTATTCTACAGTATATACATGGTGAATATTTAAATACATAATCTACATGTTAAGAATGGGATATTTTCTGTTGTTTTTTTACAAAAGAAGATGTCAATTTAACCATGACATTATTTAAGTGACTATCTGGTAGTCTTTCCCTTCTAATCTGCCTTCTCTCTCCCACAAACAACTCCCCTCCCTATTTCATCTCCCCATCCCCTCCCCCACACTTACTTTTTGAAGTTAAAAAAGCACTCACAGGTAGATGTTTCACTGAAACTGTATTTTCAATTTTGTCCTATGTAGGTAGTTCTACTTTCTCCCCCATTCCCAGGAGAGTCAGAATATTCCAATGGCAAGACAAAAACAGGCTTCTTCCCCCCCTTCATATTATGGAGAATTGGGAGAGGGGAGGGGAGAAGAACCTCAAATTAAAACCATGTTCTTTACACTTTTCGAAAATGTTATTAGTATCTGTAGTCACAGAAAATTTCTAATAAATAAAAATATTGTAAAATCTGAAACAGTGGACCCTTTTATTCAATTAAAACAATCCAGCTACACATTTCAACAAAATACAGGGTAGCACAGAGCAGCTGTTAGTTCCCATCCTTGAACAAATGTGTGGCATTATTTTAAGAACTCCACACAGATGGAATAAAGTACACGTAGGAGATGTTATGATTTATAAAGTACAAATTTATTTTAAGCACATTACTGAATTCTTTGTACTTTATTTCTCAATCAAGAGATACTCAAAGTTCAATAACTACCCATGTGGTAGCCTATAAAAAAATGTTTTGATGCTGAAAGGGGACTTCCTATTAAAAAATCTGGGAAGCCAACTGATATAGAACATAGACTCTTTTTTTCCAACTTCCCTTTTATTATTAACAGTCAAGAGAACAATGCCAATGTCACTGTTATTAATCAACACTTCACATTTACAAAATGACTTTACAGTCATTTTTACATGTTATTTTTTGATATTCTTCTGATAAAGACTGAGGAGTTCTGTCACTACTCTTTTTTTTAATTGGATTATAGTTGACACTAACATTAGTTTCAGGTGTACAACATAGTGATTTGATATTTTTATACATGAAATGATCACCACAATAAGTCTAGTTATCACCTGTCACTGTACAGAGTTATTACAGTATTATTGACTATATTGCCTATGCTGTACATTACATCCCTGTGCTTTAACTTATTTTATAGCTGGAAGTTTGTACCTCTTAATCCCACTCACGTATTTCACCTGTCCCCTTAACTCCTTCCCTTCTGGCAACCACCAGTTTGTTCTCTTTATCAAGGAGTCTGCTTCTGTTTTGTTTGTTCATTTGTTTTTCGGATCACAAACTCATTATGGGAAAAATAAACTTAAAATTTTAAGCCGGGACTTTCCTGGTGGTCTAGTGGTTAAGAATCTGCCTTGCAATGCAAGGGATGTGGATCAGGGACCTAAGATCCCACCTGCCTTTGAGCAGCTAAGCCCTCACATGGCAACTACTGAGCCCGTGTGCCACAACTAGAGTCCAAGCGCCACACAAAAAAAGATTTTGCATTCGGCAACTAAGACCCAACTCAGCCAAACATAAATAAATGAAAACAAACAAACAAACAAACAAACCTCCCTCAAGCCTTCAACTCCCTTCCGATAACTACCATATTCAGAATATTTCCTTTGTTGATATGGACAATAATTAGTATCAAAGCAGGTAATGCATCTTCAAAACCAGCCAAGGTCTTTGTTTTTTCATTGGATTTTAATTATCACCATGCCTGACTTTTGAGATTCTTTTCACTAGTAATATAAAAATTGAAATTACTTTTAAACTCTACTAGAAAATGCACTGCTAACATATTCTAAAAAGACGATCCTGAGACACTTCTGCTTTTAGTCTGTCACTTACTACAAATACACTGACTGAATAACAAGGAAAACAAACTACAGAGGCTAGAAAAATAACTTCCTACCAGTTGCTGAACAGAAGAGCTAATGCCATCTAGTGATACAACAAGGCACTGCCTTAGGGAAAAAAAAACTTGGTGTTTAATCAACTTTACTGAGTTTCTTACTCTGTGCTATATACTACAGATGCACTAGTCAGGAAGCAGTTGTTTTATATGGAATTCACATCACTTGAAGCAAACAAGTTTAAATTATTGACAGAAACTAACTTTATAAATTCTTTAAACAAGTGCTGGTAAGTAGTAAGGCTCTGTAACGAGTTCTGAATTTTTCCCAGCTTCTTCTATCTAGAAGGAGTTAACTGGTAAAAAGACGCCAAAGGGAAGAAAATGAGAAGAAAAGTAAAATCAAAGTTATCTGATAATCTAAAAAATGAGATAATTTAAGAGTGTGGAACTTCTAATACAAGATATTTTATGAATTTTAAAAAAAGCTAAAAAAAGACGATGGGAAGTCGACTTGTTAACATGGCACAGGAGACTAAAATGGCAAAAATCACTTCTAAGAAGGAAGGTATTTATTACAAAAAAAGGATAGTTATACTCAACAACCAACATCGAAGTCAGAATTGAAGATTTCAGTATTATCTTTCAATCTCATAATCCAGCTTTAAGCTGGCTGAGCACTGGGATCCTTTTGTGTTTTGACATTGCCAACATCCACTTCCTAGTGGAGGGCCATCCTGTGATCAAAAGGTCAGAAATTATCATGGGACTAGCAGCATTATCTGACACATATTTTCTTCTATCTGAATTTAAAAGGCAAGCTGGAAAAAAAGATAATTCTTTCTACTTGTTTGTCCTGGTATATAAGCCTAGGCTTTTCCACACAGGAACAAAGATAGACGAACACCAGCCTATTGACACCCCGGATTGAATATCAACTCTAATGGCCTTACTGCCAATCCTTCCCACAGGAGAGCTACTCCTCAAGCACCCTGGCTTGGAAAACATCAAGAGACTAAACCCCAATAAAGCATCATTTCCATTTAAAAATCTGATTCCTATTCTGTCTCTTCCTACTTGTGTGAAGCTAGGCAAATTCTTTAAGCTGCAACTGTTTTCTTGTCTACAAACAGTAATAACAAACGTACTAACTCTGTACTAGGTTGCTAAGAGTAATAAACTAGAAAACTTATGTAAAAGTATTATTTTAGAGCTTGGCATTGTCTAGTTTTGTGACCTTGGACAAGTCACATAAGCTCTCGTTTTGACATTTCCCTAATGGTTTCACAGGGGTTGTAAGGATTAAAGGTAATTTATGCAAAAGTGCTTTTTATTAACTATATAAAAGTATTATAAAATATGAGGCATTTTAAATGTCCACTTCATTTGGCATCTCCAAAGAGATGCCATTTACTGAAAATATGCCTTCACTAGTGATTTCTAATTCACACCAGAAGTCATGAAAGAAATGGAAAAACCAGGTAGAATCATAACTGGAGAGTAATATCTTTTATAGTAAAAAAAAAAAAAAATTCAAAGAGAACATACACTGCAGAGTGTATACTGCATTTAACTGTCCATCTCTTTAGGGTTAGTTAAAACTGTTTCTTTAATCTTTCTTTGACTTTCATGATCTTGACACTTTTGAAGACTCAGCTCATTCTTTTGTGGAATATCCTTCAATTTGGATATGTTTGTGTTTGACAGGAATGTCACCAACGTGATGCTGTGTTCAAGTGACACTCAGTTTTGATTTGTCCTATTACTTACGATGTTCAATCACTTGATTAAAATCGTGTCTTCCAGGCTTCTCTACAATGAAGTAACTCCAAAATAAAGTTACTGCTTTTTTCCATTTGGAACTAACAAGTATTAATTTTGTGAAAAGATACTTTAGATCTGAATAAATATCCTATTCCTTAAAAAACACAAACAAACAAAAACTGGAGTAAGACCTTCTACCAGTTTGTTACCCTTTCTCTCACAAGAAAATTCTCTACAGTTATAAAGGAGCTAAGTAAAGTAGCACTTGCATTATGGGAAGATCAGAAATTTGTTTAAGAAAACGGCACACTCTTCCATAAAAATGACAGTCAAAAGTATTTAGTCCAATCATCCATTAAATACTTAAAATGTACTACAAATGGAAATACAAACATAAATAACCCCTGGATCCTGGTATTTAAGAAACTCATTTTTATAAAGCAAACAGACTTATGAACAAACAGCACATAAAAAAAGTGGTAAGTGCCATCCATAGGAAGCCCAGGTGGCTCAGTGGGTAAAGACTCCACCTGCCAATGCAGGAGACACAGGAGACTCAGGTGGGGAAGATTCCCTGGAGAAGGGAATGGCAACTCACTCCAGGATTCCTGCCTGGGAAATCCCGTGGACAGAGCAGCCTGGCAGGCTACAGTCCATGAGGTCGCAAGGAGTTGGACATGAAAAAGAGTCGAACATGACTGAGTGACTGAGCATGCACATGCATGTGAGACAGGGTACAGAGGAACAGATATTTAACCACAGACTAAGGTGAAACATGTATGGAACCATTAAAGGTATGGAACCATTAAAGAGCTTGTCTATTCAGTGCTGAATTTTAAGATCTTAGGAGATGGCAACCCGCTCTAGTAATTTTGCCTGGAAAATGCCATAGACAGAGGGGCCTGGCAGGCTACAGTGCATGGGGCTGCAAACAGTCGGATGCAACTGAGCACATAACTACAAGGGGGCCATGTGAAATGAGGGCAGAGAAAAAGGCAGTCTATCACAGAGGACTGCTGCTGTGAAGGGTTTTAAGCAAGTGAGGCCAGAAGGTGGAGTGGGTAAAAGTATGGAAGCAGAGATTACTGAGATGACTTATGACTCCTTTTTCCTATTCTAACTACCTAACACTTAAAATCCAAGCAAGAGATGGAATTACAATATTAGAACTAAGGCAAGACAACTAAGTCATTATCTTACTATTATTTTTAATCATTATGTATTAATGGTAAGAAATTCATTTTGTGACACTAATTTTAGCTCTAAAACACAACTGCTTTAATATAAAGTAAAACCTTCACCACTTCACAACTGTGATTACAACAAAGGGTTTATGAAGTAACTCATGTTGCTCTAACAATAAGACATCATATATCACACATAATACTGGTTGAGATATCAAAGATTTCACTTTAAATCCTGAATATTTTATGACCTTTCTCAAAAACAGAGCAAAAGATATCCAAAGACCATCATAATCAGTTTAACTCAATAGATTTAAATTTCATTCATTAAATATCTCGTTCTTTTAAAATTCATCACAGGGATCAAAAGGTATTACCACTGGAGTCTGACTTCCCTTACCTGATTCCACTGTCTCCTCCCCTTCTGGTAGAAGCCTAGCTTTCTTAGCATTCTGTGGGGCATCATCACCATTGTCCTCATATATGTTAGACCATTTTATTGCCATATCCAGCTCTGGAGGGGGAGGTTTCTTCTCTGTAGAGTAGGTCTCCGGAGGTGGTACATAGTTTGACTTCCATATTTTGAATTCCTTTGGAGGCTGTTAAGCAAACACATTAAGAAGCACTGTGACGAACCGAGGTTTCTATAATCGATGTGGGCACATGCAACTCCCTGCCGTTCGCTTACTATTCAGGTTGACTTTTTTTTTTTTTTAAGGTTTAAAGACACATTTTTCCATCAAAATCACAATACTGTTAAGTGAAAAGCCAAAGGGTTCCCTGTACGAATAAAGCTAATAACTTTTAGTTACCAAAGAAGAATCCAGTCTCAGATACTACGCCAAGGCTGACCCCTTCAGGAGGCTGCAGCAGACACTGTCTTGGAGGCAGCACCGCAGGCACTTCGGCGTCAAAGGGAAGGGGTCTCGGGGAGAAGCTGCAGCAGGGGGGCGGGGGAGTCACCACCGTTAGTCCTCGCCGCGCGGGGTCAGGGCACCGAGTGTGGAGGTTTGGGTCTCCTCACAAGGGGGTGGGGGCTGCGGGTCCAGTATGACACCCACCAGGCTGGGGGAAAGGGGCCCGGGCTCCCCAGGGCTGGAAGTGGGAGAGGGTGGTGCGGCATCCCGCAGGGCGTGACTGCGTGTGAGGGGCGGACAGCTGGTCCCCAAGACGGGGCTCAGGAGGAAGGGGGCGGAGGCTGGGACCAAGATCGAGAAACGGGCTCGGGGACCTCACCTCCTCTGGAGCTTTGACGACGTGCCTCTCCCAGTCTATCTGTTTGTTGAGCGGATTGTAAAGAAAGGCCGGGCGAGTCACGCTCCGGAACAGCTCGTCTGGTCCAGGCAGCCGCTTCTCCGCCTTGTTCCCATAGCCGCCGGCAGACTTCGCTGTATCTTGACCCTTACGACTTGTTTCCTCCGGCTCGCTGTTATCCTCCTCGTCCGAGGAGCCTGAGCTGCTGCTGCCGTAAGCCGCGAAATAGCTCAAAGGATCCTTCTCTTCCGCTGCCATGACTGCTGCACCGGTCCGCCCAGGCCTCCGCCGGAAACCGGAAGTCACTCCAGGGCCCGCCCCGCAGTTGACCCCGCCCCAAGGCTCGCTGACGGGCCGGAGGTCTGCGCCCCCTGGCGGTTGCGTCGCGTTTTTGCGCCCGGCTTCGGGGACTGAGGCTGAAGGCTGGCCGCACACGTCCCTAAACAGGGAGTTCTAACGCTCATTACTGAGAGGCCTTGAAAAGAGACAGATCCTGAGACGGTAGTCTCAACCAAACTTTCAAATACAGTAAGACTTTATTAAAGGCAGAGAAGAGCTGAAAAAATTTCTTTTCACTGCCACCTTAAAGCCCTTGCCCAGTGAGACCGGGATTTCTTCCTGTTTGTACAGCATCTCTTCTTCAAAATAAAATTACTCGTCCCCTCTGTCGTCATGGAAGACCTCTGTGGGTAAGTGGTCAAGCAGAATTCTCTTCTGCTTCACCTCATTCCAGCGCGCTCTGAACAACCTTCTTTGTTGGAACTTCTCTTGTATTGCATCACACCACTCTGAGGGATCCTCCAAACGCTATGGCTTCTTACTGTCAGCCTCCTTCCGTGCTGGCTTTGCTCTGTATGGCCCTTAAGTGCTGATGGTTCCCAACGTACTATACCATCGTTCAGCAACACCTACTAACCAGGTGTTACAGAGTTGCAAGGCAGATCAGATCAGATAAGATCAGTCGCTCAGTCGTGTCCGACTCTTTGCGACCCGATGAATCGCAGCACGCCAGGCCTCCCTGTCCATCACCAACCCCCGGAGTTCACTGAGAGTCCATCGAGTCAGTGATGCCATCCAGCCATCTCAACTTCTGTTGTCCCCTTCTCCTCCTGCCCCCAATCCCTCCCAGCATCAGAGTCTTTTCCAATGAGTCAACTCTTCGCATGAGGTGGCCAAAGTACTGGAGTTTCAGCTTTAGCATCATTCCTTCCAAAGAAATCTCAGGGCTGGAATGCTTGTGGGTTCAACAGCCGGGTCTCCAAATCCAGTCTCTACAAGGCAAGCTCTGAACCACACCTCTCTACTTGGCTCTTAAACTTTCCCTAAGGCCAGGTCTCAAACACCCACTTAAAGATCAGTAAATTGTTTTTCCATATAATTTGCTTCTACATTTGTGTCCCCCCCTTTTAGTAAATGACAGAACCACCTGCTTAGCCACCAGGGAAACTAGAAATCTTTGACTTTTGGGGAACTCAGAATGATACACACATGAAGGCAATAAAGTTGGTATCAGTGTAAAGTTGGTATCAGTGGTATGCATTCACAGACCTCACATAAATATGCCTATGTCAGACATTATTTAGCAACTATACAACAATGGTTTTTGTAGCCAAAGAATGCAGATTAAAATTAACCAAGGGAAGAGATGTAGGGGATAGAATGCTGGAGCCTTCCACATGCAGAGCTTCTGGTTGTCTTCTCCCAGTGGAGGTGTAGACAATGCTCACTTCTGCAGCAAAGATATGTGACAACCTGCATGGAGCCATCAGGGGAGCCTCACCAGAGCCTGAGTCTCCAGAGGTTTTATTGGGGATTGGTCATTCGGACATAGCCTCCAGCCCCTCCAGAAAATTGAAAAGTGAAAGTCGCTTAGTGTCCGACTCTTTGCGACCCCATGGACTATACAGTCCATGGAATTCTCTACTCCAGAATACTGAAGTGGGTAGCCTTTACCTTCTCCAGGGGATCTTTCCCAACCCAGGGATTGAACCCAGGTCTCCTGCATTGCAGGCAGATTCTTTACTAGCTGAGCCACAAGGGAAGCCCAAGAATACTGGAGTGGGTTGCCATGCCCTCCTTCAGGGCACCTTCCCAACCCAGGGATTGAACCCAAATCTCCCACATTGCAGGCGGATTCTTTACCAGCTGAGCCACCAGGGAAACCCAAGGATACTTGAGTGGGTAGCCTATCCCTTCTCTAGGGGATCTTCCTGTAGGGTAAGGGAGTTAGAGAAGGTGAGGTTCAGAAAAAGAATGAGACCTGCACTTTACAGGAACAGATCACCTTTAATGAGGCGAGAAGGGGCAGCAGTCAGATTAGTGAGCTGCAGCACTAACCCAAGAAAAGAGTAAGTGTATATAGAGGCATATATGTGGAAAGCTACTGTCTTAGGGGGCCTGTTCTTCTCCAAGGTTGTTTGGAGTAGTTATCTCTTAAACGACTGGGGCAAGGAATTCTGGATATCCGCCAGAGGCTGGGACCAGCTGGGAGCTGGGTGTAATCAGCCTTAAGGTCCATTTTTTAACTTTGGGTGAGAGAGTTCTTTATTTGGCATAGGATGGTGGGGAGGACTCAGAGGGGAGTTTTAACTCTGGGCTATTTTGAGCCGTGTAACTTTCTTTCACTTCCCAACCCAGGAATCAAACAGGGGTTTCCTGCATTGCAGGCAGATTCTTTACCAGTTAAGTAAGCTACCTGGGAAGCCTATACTAGTCTCTAATACACCTTTTATTTCAGTATAGTAAAAAGAAAGAAGAAAATTCAAACTTCTCACAATGGTTTATAAATACTTCCATATCTGCTCCTCACTATCTTACTTGATAGTGAAATCTTACTTTTCAATCCAGGCTTCTGAATTCCCTACTCATCCCTCTTACGATCCTGCCTGTACTGTCCTCACTAGCTTATTCTTGCCTCAGGCCTTCTGCACTCGATGTTCAGTCCAGTTCAGTTGCTCAGTCGTGTCCGACTCTGCGACCCCGTGAACTGCAGCACACCATGCCTCCCTGTCCATCACCAGCTCCCGGACTTCACCCAAACCCATGTCCATTGAGTCGGTGATGCCATCCAACCATCTCATCCTCTGTTGTCCCCTTCTCTTCCTGCCCTCAATCTTTCCCAGCATCAGGGTCTTTTCAAATGAGTCAGCTCTTCACATCAGGCAGCCAAAGTATTGGAGTTTCAGCTTCAACATCAGTCCTTCCAAGGAACACCCGGGACTGATCTCCTTTAAGAGGGACTGGTTGGATCTCCTTGCAGTCCAAGGGACTCTCAAGAGTCTTCTCCAACACCACAGTTCAAAAGCATCAATTCTTCAGCACTCAGTTTTCTTTATAGTCCAACTCTCAGATCCATACATGACCACTGGAAAAACCATAGCCTTGACCTTTGTTGACAAAGTAATGTCTCTGCTTTTTAATATGCTGTCTAGGTTGGTCCTAACTTTTCTTCCAAGGAGTAAGCGTCTTTTAATTTCATGGCTGCAATCACCATCTGCAGCAATCTTGAAGCCCAGAAAAATAAAGTCAGCCAGTTTCCCCATCTATTTGCCATGAAGTGATGGGACCAGATGCCATGATCTTCGTTTTCTGAATGTTGAGCTTTAAGCCAACTTTTTCACTCTCTTCTTCCACATTCATCAGGAGGCTCTTTAGTTCTTCTTCACTTTCTGCCATAAGGTTGGTGTCATCTGCATACCTGAGGTTATTGATATTTCTCCTGGCAATCTTGATTCCAGCTTGTGCTTCTTCCAGCCCAGCGTTTCTCATGATATACTCTGCATATAAGTTAAATAAGCAGGGTGACAATATATAGCCTTGACGTACTCCTTTTCCTATTTGGAACCAGTCTGTTGTTCCATGTCCAGTTCTAACTGTTGCTTCCTGACGTGCATACAGGTTTCTCAAGAGGCAGGTCAGGTGGTCTGGTATTCCCATCTCTTTCAGAATTTTCCACAGTTTATTGTGATCCACACAGTTTGCCTAAACTTCTCTCTAGAACTTCACACAGCTGGCCCCTTCCTTCTTATGATTTAGGCTCAGCTCAAATGTTTTCTGCTTTGAGAGGAGTTCCCTCATGTTGTTATACTCTGGTCCAAGTTGCTTTTTAGCTCGTACACACCCTATTTTGTATCTGGGGCAGCTAGAATTATCTAGGTTTGCTTCTTTATTTTCTATGTCCTCCAACTAGAATACGAGTTCTCTATGAGAACACAGAGTTGGTATGTTTTGTTTATTGCTGTTATGTACAGTACCTAGAATGATAGGTACCAATAAATACTGAATTAATGAATGAAAAAATACAGTTTCCACTTTTACCTGCCATCTGAGAGAGATGCTACAAGAGAGCTACAGCAAAAACTAACAAACTAACAAAATTACGCAAAGCAATTATATTCCAATGAAAAAAATAGCAAATAAATAAAAATAGAAAAAAAAATTTTTTTAAAAGAGCATGGAGTTATAGAAAGAACACTGACCTTAAAGTCAAACAGTCCTAGATTTCAATTCTAAAGAGATTGTTTCTCTGTTTAAAAAAAGTAACAATAAAACCTTCCTTGCAGGGTTGGTATTAGCACTGAAAACAGTAATACACATGTGGAAACACCAAGCCACCAGTATTTGACACCCAGTAAGACTGTGGTTTCCAAACATTCTTGCACATTGGAATCACCTAGAAATTTTGACAAACTTCTGATGACTGTCTTTCACAATCCAAACATTCTGACATTCTCATTTAATTGGCAATGGGGTGTAGCCTGGCACTGGGATCTTTAAAAGCTCTTTAGGTGATTCTAAAATGGGCAGCAAAGTTTGAGAACTACCACAGGACAACTGTCTGATAATTAAGTAGAATGTCAAGTTCAGAGTGAGGACTTTAGGAGCAGTGCTAAACTTACTCACAAATTGTGCTTAAATTTAGCTTTCCTTTCAGAAAACCCTTCCTAAGAGTACATTTAACAATTAAAGATCGATTTGCTCCCCGGTTAGCTATAGCTATTTTTTCCCCAATAATCATGGTATAACTAAATATTGATCATACTACTATATGATTCATCAAACAATATTTTATGTAATTATTAAGTATATATATTTTAAAACATTTTTAATATTCAAAGGAAAGCTATGACAAACCTAGAGAGTGTATTAAAAAGTAGAGACATAACTTTGCTTACAAAGGTCTGTATAGTCAAAGCTGGGGTTTTCTCAGTAGTCATGTACAGACATGAGACTTGGACCATAAAGAAAGCTGAGCACCAAAGAACTGATGCTTTCAAATTGTGGTGCTTGAGAAGACTCTTTTATTAAGAGTCCCTTGGACAGCAGGGAGATCAAACCAGTCAAAGCTAAAGGAAATCAACCCTGAATATTCACTGGAAGGACTGATGATAAAGCTGAAGCTCCAATACTTTGGCCACCTGATGTGAAGAGCCAATTCACTGGAAAAATTCCTGATCCTGGAAAAGACTGAAGGCAAAAGGAGAAGGGGGCAGCAGAGGATGAGATGGTTAGATATCATCACTGACTCAATGAGCATTAATGTGAGGAAACTCCAGGAAATAGTGAAGGACAGAGGAGTCTGGTGTGGGTCTCAAAGAGTCAGACATGACTTAGCGACGGAACATAACAATATAGGAAACAGGGGACAGGAGTGGGTACATGGGAACTCTACTTCCTGCTCAAGTTTCCCATAAACCTAGGACTGCTCTAGAAAATAAATTCTCAATTTTTAAAACAATTAAAAAAAGTGAACTCAAAGGTGTATTTTTTTATATTAAGTGATAATATATCTGTGAACTTTTTCACTGCTGCATTAATCAACCCAATAACCAGTTGCACTCTATCATGTCAGACTACCATTCAAATTTACATTTTTGGCAACGGCTGGTTTTCAGTGTTTAAAGGAAAAAAACTGACTTCACAGGATTCAGAAAACCCAAAAGCCTGAATTTGAAAACCCAAAAACCTTAATTTTATTGCCTACGTAGTTAGTCAACAGTCTGAAAGAACAGTATTAATATAAATATAGGTGCTACAGCATATCGAAATTAAGATCTTTGATTCCAAGTAAATCTTAAACTTAAAAAAAAAGTAACTGCATATCAAATTTTATTTTAATAAATGAAAAGCCTGCTTCTGCTTTTTAAAAAGATTTCTTCAAACATAATGTCACTATTTTTTTTTTTCAACTGCCAGTATCTTATGCTATCCTGGAGGTGAAACATGCTTCTCTAAAATCCTTGGAAAATGTTTATACTATAAAAATCGCCCAGTCTTTAAAAAAATTTAAAAGCCAATATGCCAGTCTTCTTCATGATTGATAACTTCATCAGTCCATTCAGAAATGAACTTCATCTCACAACTTGAAGTAATATTTCCTATAAAAATTGGTACATATAAAAATAGTTCTAGGTATTTCGTATTGAAAAAATTGAAACTTCCAAAACACAGCACTACAACTTAAAAATGTTTATTTTCAATAGCATATTTCCATCTCTGCTTTTTGCAAGTAATGGAAATATATATGAGACAGGTATCTGGAAATAGATAATTATAATTTAATGAAAACAATGAAAGCAGATTTATAAATTTATAAAATAAGTCATACTTTGTCATAGAACAAATGATCTGCTTGTTCCAAATAGTATTAAAAATAGAATGTAATATACACACACAAAAACCATTTTGTCCTAATTATTTCAATTGTACAGTGGTCCTCATTAAAAGGAAACAAAAAATACAGAAAAAAGTATTTTAAAAAATCTCATCAAATTATATGTAATAACTGAAGTTTATGCCAAGATTTTTCTTTAGGAATAAAAATGATAAAGAATGTCACAATTTTAAGGAAGTAGTATTTATTAGTAAAATTAGTAAGACATGTATTTTGGCAAATTGATACCTTAGCTGGCTCAAACTCCATTAGATATCCCTCTGAATCAAAAGGGAACTTTGTAAGTGTCTGAAAGCCAACTAAGTGGGGAAAAGATTTTTTTCTGTCTGCTGGCAGTTTTCCCAGTAGTGACAGGCTTTATTACCAAATGGAAACAGCTTAATTCTGAAAATTCACTGCTGAATGGTTGGAAAGGACTATTAGACTGTGAAACTTATTAGCGCAAACTCACAAGGAAGAAACATTCACAGTCTAACATTCTATTCTCAAACAGAGAAATGTTGTCTATTAAAGTTAGTCTTAACACATGAAGAGAGTGAAAACACTAAATCTCAAACTTTTGAAATTTGAAAATACTGAAAAGTACATCATCAACATTGAATATGATCAACACTTACTTTAGCTCTCTAAAAATATGCTTCTTTTATTCTAGAAAATTCTATTTACAAAGTATGTTTATGTTGCATTTTATAAAACATGTATGAATATTAGTAAGTCATTGTAGCAATTTTATGATTCATATCCTTTCCAATATTTTTTGTCATCATTAAAAAAAAGTAAAAGGCAGTAAACTGTCATTGCCGCAAAACAGCACGTGATCGTAAGGGAAGAAACATCTCACTAGAGTTTCCTTCTTCTTCTAACTGCAGCTCTGGAGGCAAAGGAGGAGCCCCAGGGTCCCCAGGTCTTGGAAGTGTAGTTGAAGAGAAGGTGGGATTTTCAGTTCTGCCTACTTCTAGAACAGGCAAATTCAGAGAAGAATCGGTAGAAAAAAAGGGGGCCGTGCTGGATTCTCCTTCTGGGTGATACATGATGGTGGATACTCTCAGTTTCTCAGAGAAATTACTCTCATCCGAATTTGATCTAGAGAGGTTATTTGTGGCTCCATCAGGAAAAGGCTCACAGCTGCTACATTTCAGTCCTACAATACAATTATTCAGATATAAATAAGAAGTAACTAGGAAATGTGAATCCACACCCATCTTGGAACTTTTTAAAGATTATACAAATTTAAACAGCAGTTTTGCTCCTGACAATCCTGAAGTATACTGCTATTTACATTTTTGAGACAAGTGAATAATCTCAAGGAAGCTACATAACATGCTAAAATTCACATTTAATTTCTGTACTTATACTTAACCATTGAAGGACCTGAAAAAATAAAGTAGCTCCTAAAATTATTCATAGAATAAGAAATAGCTTTTACAACTAAAAAATATTTTTAGGCATTCTAGTATACACACACACACAAAACTTTACCCAATAAAAATAAAGTTAAAACTGTATATATCCTAAAATTCTGTAAGTTAAGTACTTTCAATTCCTGAATCATGGAGTATTAGAAGTGGAAGGGATTCTGGAGGGCATCCGGGATAGCCTCTCACTGTGAGACACTATGAGAAGACTGAGGCCCAGAACATTGAAGTCATGCCCAACACTCCAGGATTACTTCATGCTAAGGTGACACCTAGAACCCAAGTCTCCTCTTCACATTACACAAAAAATGTTCTGATTCTCAACCTACCATTTTACTTAAAGAGCAGTGGTTGTTCTGAACAAAAAATTCTGTCATATCCAAAGGATATAGTCAACAATTAGCCTCATGGTGGAAATAAATACAAATGCATTTATCTTTCTGTTAGGCTTAGCAAATATTCAACCCAACTGTGTACAGGCACAGAAAAGTTTCTGAGTTGACAGATTTTGTATAACACCTGCAAAGTCTGTAAAGCACATCTGTATGTCATTTTTTTTCCATTAGTTTTTCAACTTCACAATGCAGTCAGCATTTCTGTCCCATGGAAGAGAAACTATTTTCTTAAATATGTTTCAAGGGGAAACTTCACATGTGTTCCAGCCTCAGACTTATAGACTGAGTTCTGTAAGGTAAAGTTAAATTACTTGTTTCTGTTTCCCTAGGGCTTAAAAGTGCTGGAAAAGAGTTGTTATCACACTCACATTTATCTTAAGTGCTATGTAGAGAGAGACAGGGGAAAAAAATGGGGGACTTGGGGGAGAGGGGAATTTAAATTGTGCAGACAATTCTATATAGCATTCCAATCAGTGAGTGTGTGCTCCAGGGTGAGGGTGAAACAGAAGGGTTAAGTTCGCTTCTCCCTTAATCAATATCAGTTTCATGCCTCTCTCATCTCGCCAGACTGAGTGTGATTCTAGTGTTTAAAGTCACATATAATTTATACAACGTGATTCTTATCAACATAGGCCAACTATTTTATTGTATGATCAACTGGTAGAAGAAAAACCACCAGAATTTATCAAAGGTAAAATACTTTACCTATACGCTGTTCTTTATTTATGATCTGCATTTTCAGGGGTTACTTTTTAACAGATTGATCTTGCATTCTACTAACTTTAGAAACAAACTCCTGTGTTTCTATGAAATACTGCGATTTCATTATGAAATTGTTTTCTATAAATATAGGGTTGCTGCTGCTGCTGCCGCTAAGTCGCTTTAGTCGTGTCCGACTCTGTGCGACCCCATAGACAGCAGCCCATCAGGCTCCCCCATCCCTGGGATTCCCCAGGCAAGAATACTGGAGTGGGTTGCCATTGCATTCTCTGAAATGTAGTGTTAATGAACATAAATACAGAACACCGAGAGATACTTCACTTTTCCAATGTAATGAACTCAAATAAGGTTAAAAAAATGCAAATCAAATGTAATGCTGAAGCTTGAACTTTTTAAATAAAAGCAAAAATGGTCATTTCTGGGTTTTCTGTTCTGTATTCTACTTACAAAAGCATTGTTACATTTAAATGAACTCTTGGATACCTAAGATATCTTACCTTTCAGATGCTCTAGTTTTATATTCCTAAGTTTCAGCACTTCATCTGTAATCTTCTGTATTAGGAAGTTCTGTGTTTTTTCTCGTCGAATAGATTCTACCAGGGTATCCAGTCCTTTGGGGTTTTCTTGTAAGTAGTCTAACAGTTTTCCAGCCCTTTTTCTACTTGATGTTCGGCAAGAAATTTCTTCAGTGTCTTCTCTACTGAGTATTTTTTTTGCTCGTAGATGATCAAAATGTCTCTCAGCTATGATTTTTTCACACAGGTATACACGCAAATTTTCTAAAGCCTGAAAGAAATAAAATATGGCTTAATGTAACACCTAAGTCATACAGGTGACTGATGCTAAGTTAGGAATCTGACTGGTAAGAGAAAACATCCTGAAGTCAGGAAGCTCAGCCCTACTAAAGGCATGCTATTAAGATGAGTGAGCAGGGTTTCCCTGGTGGCTCAGTGGTAAAGAATCTGCCTGTTAATGCAGGAGACACAGGTTTGATCCCTGGTCCGGGAGGATTCCACATTCTGTGAAGCAACTAAGCCCGTGCGTCACAACTCTTGAGCCTGTGCTCCAGAGCCTGGGAGCCACAACTGCTGAGCCAGGTGCCGCAACTCCAGAGCCCACGCTCCCTAACAAGAGAAGCCACCACAATGAGCAGTCTGTGCACCTCAACTAGAGAGTAGCCCCCACTTGGGGCAACATGAAAAAAGCCTGTGCAACAATGAAGACCCAGCACAAAAATACATAAATAAAAAATTATATACATTAAAAAAAAGATGAAGGAGGAAAGAGACAGGTGGTCTCCGACTAGATATTCCTCACTGCTTCCGTCCTGCTCTGATCTCATCTCCACAACTATAAGCCAAGATCAAACTACTGTGAGGAGGGGGCCAGTCCTTTTTAGGGATCTTGGGTCTGTGGAAATGAGAGGTATGCTGAGGGCCTTCAGAGGTAAAGATGAGAGCAGAGGTTACTGGACGTTTTAGTTTCCATTTAGTAAGGAATTTATGATTAGTCAGGGCCAGAGAGGATAACTTAGGGAGAGGGCTCATGGTTTATAACTTTCTCGTTATTAACTTTGCATCTCTAGAGTAAAACCCCAAAAGAGAGAGAGAGAGAAAGAAAAAGAAAGAGCCTAAACTAAAGGGGAACATAATGTGTCTGTCTTTGGAGTCAGTTGGCAAGATGATAATCTAACTCAGTCTTGGGAGGTAGAAAGGTATGGGAGGAAAGAAACAGTGGATGTTGGGGAAATAAACTAAAGAAATAAAGAAAAAGAAATCACATAAACAGGCCTACACCTGACAAGGGCTTCCCAGGTGGCACTTGTGGTAAAGAACTTGCCTGCCAATGCAGACCTAAGAGACATGGGTTTGATCCCTGGGTTCAGGAAGATCTCCTGGAGGAGGGCATGGCAACTCACTCCAGTATGCTTGCCTGGAGAATCCCATGGACAGAGGAGCCTGGAAGGCTACAGTCCATAGGGTCTCAAAGAGTCAGAAAAGACTAAAGCAACTTAGCACGCATGCACACCTGACAAGTGCCTGCTGCTGCTGCTGCTAAGTCGCTTCAGTCGTGGCCGACTCTGTGCGACCCCATAGATGGCAGCCCACCAGGCTCCCCCATCCCTGGGATTCTCCAGGCAAGAACACTGGAGTGTGTTGCCATTTCCTTCTCCATGACAAGTACCTAGTGAGGCTTAATTAGCCAAAAATCGATCTGGGTATCCATAAATGGTATTAATAATTTGATGTGAGCAGCTGTATTACATAGCTCCTTCATTTACTAGATATGCGATCTTGGGTCACTTAACTCCTTTGGACTTCAGTTTCCTCATCTGAGTGTAATGAGATATGTAATACTTAACATATGTAAAATACTTGGAAAAGTGCTTGGTACATGTAAGTGATAAGTAAACGTTAGTGATGATGCCAATGATGACTAATTTGATTCGCACTGACAAAGATGAACTAAAGGCAATGGAAAATCTTCAAAATTTACTCCAGTATATGGTGGCAGAAAAGTAGCTTAGGTGAAGGGGTTCCTAGAGTTCTCAGTCCACTAAATTCCCACATTTATTTATTCGCACAAGACACATTTCACATATCTAAATGCCTAATATGCCAAGTGCTGACAGTGGATATGCAAAGATGAACAAGACTTAAATTCTGCATGCGAAGGGCACATAGTCCAGTTGAAGAATACATTATTAACTCAAGTTAGTAATTGTGAGATAATGGAATATGACCCAGAAAAAAAATGATATAGGTCAAGTAGTGGAGAAGCATAGAAGAGGCAACTTATTCTGCCTCTAGGACCTGGGAAATTTACAGAGGCCACACCTGAGCAAGAGGCATGAAAGGTATGTAGTAGGGGAAATTACATTTCCTTGTAGCCAAAACCTCATCAAAGGCTTATAAACAAGAAGCCATAAGAAAAGTTTTACAGAGGGCTGGGGGAAGCAAAAATTGGGGTCAAAGGGGACTAGTTAGACGACTGCTGCCATATCTTACATATATTATGCTGAGTGCATGAATTTCAGCTGACAGGATGAGGAGAAAGAAAAACAGATTTAAAAGATGAACTTCTTGGAAAACCTCATGTTTCATTTCTACCATATGTTGTTGATCCCTAAATTTTGCTATGTGATGCAGACTTTCTCCCTAGACATCCCAATGGTACTTGAACTTCAACATTCCAAAACCAAATTTATATTCTCCTATCCTTTTCCTCTGACACTGTAAACTCACTTGGGAGTACCACCATCTATTCAACAAGCTATAAACCTTCAACCCATCCTTGACTTTTCTGTTTCCACCCACCTGATACATTCGATCACCCACCCACCAAATCTTGCTGATATTCATCTTCCTCAGCGCATACATTCAAATCATCACCAAGTCTTATCACTACTATTTAAAAAAATGTCTGGAATTCTCCTGTTCCATCCATATCTACTATCTGTACCCTGATCCAAATCACCATCATCTCTCACCTCTATCTATAAAGTCCAAGAATCTCCTCACTGGTTGCCCTCTTCTCACTTTTGCTCACCCCAGTCCATACATTAGGCAGAGGAAATTCTTCAATAAGTCTCTATTACACTTGGGAAGAAAATTCCACTTTACTACCATCTATAAGACCCTTTATAATCTGGCCCTAGCCTACCATCCTAACTTCACCTCAAGGCACTCAACAGCTTGCCTGCATTAGATCCACTGCAAATTCTATTCTGTCTAGAATGTTCTTCCCCAGTTCTGTCATATCCTTCAGGAATCAGTTTAAATATAACCTTCCCTGAACATCATATCTCAAGTAATTTCTCCTCTTATCCTGTTATTGTCTCAGCACCTGTTCCTCTCCTTCACAGTACTTACCATAATTTGAAATTATACATTTGTTTTCAATCCTAAGAACTCACATGTTAAAAGCAAGCAAGAACCAGGTACATTTTGTTCAACTCTGTATATCCTACACTTAGCAGAGTGCCAAGTAGATAATGTTTCCGATGAATGTAAAATTCATCGTTATTTTGTGATTCGCAATTATCATTTTACATGTCTCCTCCTGCCCCAAGAAGTTGAGCTGTTCTCAAACTAGAATTTATCTTTGTTTTTAATTTTTAAACTGTTAGCATCAATGGCAGTATCAGCCTCACAGTAGTGTGTAGTCCATATTTATGAAACTGAACTAAATTCAAAGATGAGAGAAACAACTAGATGAGGTACACAGGGAGAAGCGATACAGTAAAGTGGTAGCCTGAAAAAAAAAAGAAAGAAATGGGAGTTTCCATGTGGATAAGTCCTCTATATCTGCAGATTCTGCACCCTCGAATTCAACCAAGAATGGATCAAAAATATTTGGGAAAAAAAATTTTTTCAGAAGTTTCAAAAAGCAAAACTTGAATTTGCTGTGTGGGTCAACTGTTTACATAGCATTTACATCATACTAGGTATTATAAGTAATCTAGAGATGACTCAGAGTATATGGGCAGATGTATGAATGTTACATGCAAATATTACACCATTTTATAAAAGGGACTTGAGTATCCATGAATTTGGTATCAGCAGTCAATCCTCCATAGAACTGTACACTAGTCACCAAGACAGAGAATACAGTAGAAACAGCAACTGGCTTTGGGGGAGGGATGATAAAAAATTCAATTTTAGACAAAGTGAGGAGTCTGAAGGATATAAAAGTGGATTTCCAGTAGATATTTGGAAATAAGCACTTAGAGATGAGAAGGAAGGAAGTCCAAATATGTGAATGATAATTTTAAGAAAAGGTCACAAACCACTTTGAAAATATCATGAACAAAATTTCTAAGAAAAAAATGTGCCCATACTATTTTTCATAGATGTCCTGAAACCTGTTCATGATTCCCCAAGGTTATGAATTTCTGATACAGCTGTAAATTGAAGTCATGGAGATGGAAAGTATCAATGAACAGATGGGAAAAAATAAAGGCCTGGAAGCCTCCCTTCACATCTGTACAGGTTTTATATATATAGGTTTTTTATGTACATGTTTTCTATCTTTTCATTTGACCCTCTCACTACCTGTCTTATCAACTATAAAATGGGAAAGACAATGGTCTGCCTTAGAGGTTGTTGGGAACATTGTCAACTGTGTGACACAGCAGGCCTAGCTCTTGAAGTTCATGTTTTTACTGGCACAAATCTTGAATACCACCACACTCTTTTGTTCTTTAGTAGTTATCAATATCCCAGTCTTAACTAGAATATAAAACAGGGGTGACTTTTTTTTTTGTATCTTCCCAGGCCTAAGAACAGTACTTGCCATAAAATAAGTGCTCCCCAACTATCTGTTGAAGGAGGAAACTAAGGCACACGTCCCAGTCATAACCAATTTCCTTCTGCTAATTCATTATCAGAATTGCTCACAGTAATTCTGTAATTACTCACTGTAATTATGAGTACAGCGCAATAAACCTTACAGGTGAGGGAAAAGCAAACATTTAAAACTCTGTTGTTCTGTCTAGTTCACAAAGATGATTTTGTGTTAAGTACTGCAGTGGTAAGCCAGAACACAGTTCATGTTCTTGTTGTTTTTAATTTGAATATAAAGTGTTTTGATGGTTCTCTGAGAAGTCTCATGTGGCAAAACAAGTTACTAAAAGCAAAGGAAAAGAGAAACAGGTCAGACCTCAATGAAGTCATTCTCTACGAATAAATACTAAGCTCTGTGCACTTCAGCATCCAAGGAGAAGAGTATAATTTAGCTACCGAGTATCTCCAACGTTTACCTGTACATTAATTCTCGACTTCTTGTCTTCTCCCCCCACCCCCACCCCACCCCTTCAATTTAAATACGTGGGTGTTTCCTTAGTAGGGGAATTCCAGGTAGTGCTTTCAGCTGTCGAGCTTCCCCCAACCCCTTTTGCAAAAGTTTCACGTATTTGCTCCGCTGCTTGGGATGCTTTATCTGATCCAGCTTTTGCTCCAGGTCGAGCCAGCAGCCAAGGCAGTCTGACTCAAGGATGAACTTGAGTCGTCGATCCCTAGCAACGCTGCTCCAAAGCGCATCTGGGGTGAAATCACCGGGGATGAGTGAAGAGTGGGCAAGAAGCTGACTGTGAAGAAACGCTCCACTAAACAAGGTTTCAGAAACCCAAGCCCTGCTTTTATTGATTTAAAACGTAGATTAACAGGTCAGCGGGGGGCAGGTCACTTCCACCAAGGTTCCTCGCATGCAGGGCTCGTCGCGGTCCTGCGGTTCTTGGACGTTCCGCTTCTCAGACCCCGGACTCCTCCTCCAATTCCGACTCGGACTACGACGCTGGGTTTCCGCTTTCCTCTCCCGCAGTACTGCAGCCAGCCCCCGCCCGCCCCTAGCCCGCGACGGCACCTGGGCAAGGTTGTGCTACTCACGTCCTTCTTCACTTCAGTCAGGTCCTCCTCGGTGAGGGACGGCGCGGTGGGCTCCATGGCGGAGGCGGGAGATGGCGCTTCTTCCGGGTCCAGGAGCTCCGGCTGCGCCGCCCCGCCCAGGCTGCGGGCTTCGGCCTTCGAATGAAGGGGCAGAAGGGAGGCAGAGAGGGTCTAGAGGGAGAGGGCTGCCCCGTCGAGGACCGATGGACTAGTAAGTCAAACTGTGGCGCTTCCGGCAGAGCCGAGGGCGCAGCAGACCTCCTTGTCCACAAGCGGAGCTCGGAGCCCCGGATCCTTCTCTCTCCGGGAGGCCCAGGAGCAGGCACCGCCCCTCGGGGGGCCACCGGGAGAGCCCGCCCAGCCTCTACAGCAGCCAATCAGAGCCAGCCTGCGGGACACCCTTGTCCCCGCCCCCTGCCGGAGCCTTTCAGGAGTGGCTCCGCCCACAGCCTCCTAAGCGTCAGCGTGTGGCAGCGGGGTGGCCTCCCCGAAGGGAATCGTTTCCGTAGGTGGGGTGCGTAGCTGCTCTGCCTGCCTGCGGTCGCCGCCTGCGCAGACAGTTCACAGGTGGAGTCGGGTCTCTGCTTGTCTGTACTTTATGGTTCCTCCCCTTTTCCCAGACCCTATCCAACGATTTTCTGTTGCTGCTTGCTCACTCGTTTTAAAACTATTTGGTCAGACACTGACATGCGTGCGTACACATACACGAGACGCGTGTACACAGCCTATCAACAGTATTAAATTTATGAAAGAGAAAAACCGCCTACAATCCCAACACTTTAACACTGAATTTAACGTCTGCATTCTTTTTGGTCACTTTATTATCAACATGCTTCCTCATTTATTCATCCGTATAATGAAGATTTGTCTACTTCCTACCTTTCACAGGGCCTTTGTGAAAATTAAATGACGTGGTATCTGTAAGATTCTTACAGGTATTGGGCACACAGTACACACCCAATTTATCATTATCTTACACTACTAAAACATGTATTGAGTCCTTACTAAGATGTTGTAGGTATCTTATTCTGTAACCATTCTACCGTTATACTGGGGAGCCTGATGAACAAATCACTATTCTCAGAATGGTATTCCAGCTACTGACAGAGGTGTATATACCCAGTAAAAATCTGGGTGGATGAAAAGCTCAAAACAGAGTCCTGCGCACAAGAGGGTTGTTTGGACAACATGCTAAGTAAACTAGAAATAAAGTAGATGGTACTTGAAGCTAGAGGGTAGGTAAAAATGATAAGAGGACCAAAAACAAACTTTGAAGCCCAACAATTAAGGGAAGAGGAAGGAAAGGAATCAGAGAAGAATAACATTGCCAAAGCCACACCAGGCTATATTTGATCACAACACAGGGGTTCTATTTTTAACATTAACATTATGTCAGGTCTTTTTCTATATTGATACATAGTATTTTTTCTGATTGCTTAATCTTCCATCTGCTTGTAATCCAATTTACTAAACCATTTGTTCTTTCATTTCTCAAACATTTACTGAATGTCAGCTATGTGCCAAAGACTGATTGCTCTAGGTGCTGGGGAAACAGCTGTGAACGAAATAGATAACAATTCCTTTCCTCCTGGAGTTTAAATTCTAGCGTATGTGTGTTTGGGGCAAGGCAGACAGACGTTTGAAAAACATTGTGTAAATTATTTATTATGTTAGATAATGAATGCTAAGAGAAAATGTAAGACATGGCAATAGGATGAGGGTGTCTAGAGTGGTAAAATTTTAAATCGTCTGGTTAATGAAGACCTTATTGATAAAGGAAGATTGGAATTACTACTTCAAGGAATGAGGGAATGAGCCATGAAGACATATGGAGAAAGAATACAATGAGAAGAGGAAACAGTCGATGAAGAGGATCCAGTGTGACCGGGGAGGGGATAAGGTCCTTGTGTACCACTGTAAAAGTTTACTTTGACTTTGCTCTGAGTCATATGGGCATACTCTGAGTCAGACGGGAAGCCACTGGAGGGTTCTGCACAAGGAGTGATATGATCCGATTTACAATTTGAAAAAGGAACACTTTCACTGTTGCCTTGAGGGACAGGAAGATGGGAGAGGGGAGACCAGATAGGGAGCTATCACCATCATCTGGCCCGGAAGATGGTGGTTCTGAATGGAGCTGGTAGCAGCAAAGGTGGTGAGAACATTTTGAAGCGGGGAAGTGATTTCATTTCCTTTTCAAATAATCACTCTGGTGGCTGAGTAGAGAATAAATTATAGATGTATAGGGTGGACGCAGAGAGATCAGCTGGAAGCTACCAGAGTGATCCCAGCAAAGATGAGAGTGGTGTCACCAGGCTGGGAGCAGTGGTAAGTTTTTCCCCATGGTGACCTCAAGTGAGTGAAGTCGCTCAGTCATGTCCGACTCTTTGCGACCCCATGGACTGTAGCCTACCTACCAGCCTCCTCCATCCATGGGATTTTCCAGGCAAGAGTACTGGAGCGGGTTGCCATTTCCTTCTCCAGGGGATCTTCCCAACCCAGGGATTGAACCTGGGTCTCCCACATTATAGGCAGGCACTTTTACTGTCTGAGTGGCCAGGGGAGTCCTAATACGTGAACAATATGTGAACCATGAACTTCTAGATGTTCAAGCTGGTTTTAGAAAAGGCAGAGGAACCAGAGATCAAATTGCCAGCATGCGCTAGATCATCGAAAAGCAAGAGAGTTCCAGAAAAACATATTTCTGCTTTATTGGCTATGCCAAAGCCTTTGACTGTGTGGATCATAATAAACTGTGGAAAATTCTGAAAGAGATGGGAATACCAGACCACCTGACCTGCCTCTTCAGAAATCTGTATGCAGGTTCTCAAGTTATTCCTAATTTTTCATTATTATAACAAATTTGTCCCTAAATTTTTAATCCACATATTCCCCAGGCCTTTTTTCTTTTGAATTATCATTTCTTTTGCATAAGTTCTCAGGAGCAGGAGTACAGAGCCTAGTGAAATGACTATTTTCTGTCTTTTCATGCATATTTCCACAGGTTCTCTCCAAGGGATTGGTCCATCCGTGTATGGCAATAAACTCTGCTAATGAAAGAGGGGACTCAGAACCTATCAAAGCAAAGGGATTTGAATGAGGCTGATTTGCTACATGCATTTTCATAGGGTATTATCATTATGAGGTTGCTGTTCTTTTAAGATTTATTTATTTATTTAGGATTTTTGGCTGTGGACCTTTTTTTGACTGGGTCTTTGTTGCTGCTCACGGGCTTTCTCTAGTTGTGGTGAGCAGTGGCTATTCTCTAGTTGTGGTGCTCGGGCTTCTTAGTGCAGTGGCTTCTCTTGTTGTGGAGCATGGGCTTCAGTACTTTTGGAATACAGACTTAGTTGCCCTGTGGTATGTGGAATCTTCCAGGACCAGGGATCGAACTCATGTCCCCTGCCTTGACAAGCGGATTCGTAACCACTGAGCCACCAGGGAAATCTGAGGTTGCTGTTCTTTTGTTCTTTTTTAAACAAAATACTTCAAACACACCGAATTATAAAAAATAGCATTACAAACATCCTACATTCATTACCAAGATTTAACAAGTAGGATATTTTGGTGCATTTGCTTCTGTTATGTTTTTTTATTGCCAAATATTAGTGGCAGACTAATATTTGATTAGTTGCTGATTCTTGAGCCTTCTTTATGACCCTTACTATGCATCTGACTCTTTCCTTGTTGTTGACTACCATTTCACTTCTGACACCTCCAGCCTTCTTCCTTATTTATTCCCTTTTTCATTTATTCAGCTAAAATGTTGTCAGAATGGAAGTCATAAAATGAGGATAAGGGGTTGGGTGGGCCTGAATGAGGAAGCCAAAAGGTTGATATTTTGTTTTTAAGGCCATATCGCAATGTTCCCAAGTCACATAGTCTATGTCAGAGCAGCCACATCTGAATGTCATGTGCCTGGTCACAGAGCTAGTTCACATCAGGCCTTGCAATTCCCAAGCCTGCTTGCATTCAAGTGCATCATCCTTCTTTCATAAGCAAATTACTTCCCCTTTCTCTGCTCTATTACAGGAAGAGACATAATGAGGATAGGACACAGATTCAAGAAAATCTACCCTGCAATACTTCTACCTTTTCCCCACCCCCTCCATCCTCACCTTGACCTCTAGACTCACCATCTGCCTCTTTCTATGAAATACAAGGCATCTGATAAATGGACTATGAAGGATACAGTCAGGGCATGACAAACATAAGACAGTATATCAGAGTGGTTAAAAATGAAGATGTTTGGTGTCTGATGGACTTAGGGTATTAGTTTCTTAGGGCTGCCTTGATAAATTACCGTACATGGGGTATAAAACAACAGAAATGTATTCTCTCGCAGTTAGAGGTTAGAAATCCAAAACTGGCAGAGCCATCACAGCTCCCTCTGAAGGCCTAGGGAAGATTAACTTTGTGCCTCTCCCTAGTGTCTGGTGGCTGCTGTGGCAGTCCTTGGCCTTTCTTGGCTCTGGCGCATGACTTCAGTCTCTGCCTCCGTCTTGACATGGCCTTCCCTGTTTTTTACCTATGTCTGTTTCCAAATGTCCTTTTTTTAAAGGACACTAATCATTGGGTTTAGGGCCCACTCTAACCCAGGATGAAATTATCTTAATTTGGTTACATCTGGAAAGACACTTTCCAAATAAGGTCACATTCTGAGTGTCCATTGAATGCTGGAGGAGATGCCATTCAACTCTGTACAGCTGAATTCTAAATATGCCAGTTATTAGCTGTATGACCTGGGAACAATCAATAAGCATTCCATAAACATAGCTGTTATAAGAAGGCAGAGGGAGGGAAGAGGAGACCATTTATCACAGAAAAGACAACATGAAAGAGATGCATTTAAACTGGGCCGGTGAAGCTTTAACTGCTGTTTAATGATTTATTCCAACACTTCCTGCCAGATACCAGGTGCCGTGAATTCTATTTCATGGTAACTCGAATTCTATTTCAAGTAATCTGTATTATAAATTTCCTGGAAATCGTTGGAGGAGAAAAGTGGCCACTTCTGAGCCAGACACTCCTGGTCTGAATGGCAAGGCGATATGTGGGAGAGTTTAGATGTCTTAGCACAGGGACTTTGGGAAGATTCCAGGTGGTCCTGCCCCCAGGAGTGGCTTGCGGCCTAGGAAGGAAGAACCAGGAGGGTATGGAGTGGGGAGCCTGGGCTTGAGCAGATCCTCTGAAGACAGTTACAGGTGCATCCCAAGATGGAGATATTGTTGGGGCTGATGAGGAAATCAGAGAAAAGGGATCATTCGCTCTGCCTTCCCTCTAGAAGACAGGTTGGTTTGGAGGATAAGGACAGGCGTTTGGTAGTAGAGGCCTGCATGTTTATGGGATAGGCTGCCTTGGATCTAGTTGAGGGGAGGCAATATCCCATATACCAGCAGGGAGATCTTGAGAAAAGGGCTAGATCTCCTAGGAATACAACTGCCTGGGAAGAACCATTTACTAGCAATTTATTTCATACCCATTCTGAGCCAAGCACACCACTTCTGCTGTTATAATTTTTTTTAATTAATTTTTTTCTTGAAGGATAATTGCTTTACAGAATTTTGTTGTTTTCTGTAAAACCTCAACACAAATCAGCCATAGGTATACACATATCCCATCCCTTTTGAACTTCCCTCCCACCTCCCTCCCCATCCAACCCCTCTAGGTTGATATAGAGCCCCTGTTTGAGTTTCCTGAGCCATACAGCAAATTCCCATTGGCTGTCTATTTTACATATGGCTGCTGTTACAATTTAATCTCTATAACAGTCCTTCCAGGTAGGCTTTATTACCCTCAATTTATAGGTGAGGACTCTGAGGCTTAGAATATGTTTTGTCCAAGGCCATTCCTCTAACAAGTAGCAGAATCAGGATTACAACTCAACTCTATCTGATAACAAGGCCAGTGTTCTCAATTACTAGCTATCAGTTCAGTTCAGTTCAGTTGCTCAGTTGTGTCCGACTCTTTGCGACCCCATGAACCGCAGCACACCACACCTCCCTGTCCATCACCAACTCCTGGAGTTTACCCAACTCATGTCCATTGAGTCGGTGATGCCATCCAACCATCTCATCCTCTGTTGTCCCCTTCTCCTCCCGCCTTCAATCTTTCTCAGCATCACGGTCTTTTCAAATGAGTCAGTTCTTCACATCAGGTGGCCAAAGTATTGGAGTTTCAGCTTCAGCATCAGTCCTTCCAATGAATATTCAGGACTGATTTCCTTTAGGATGGACTGGTTGGATCTCCTTGCATTCCAAGGGACTCTCAAGAGTCTTCTCCAACACCACAGTTCAAAAGCATCAGTTCTGTGATGCTCAGCTTTCTTTATAGTCCAACTCTCACATCCATACATGACCACTGGAAAAACCATAGCTTTGACTAGACAGACCTTTGTTGGCAAAGTTATGTCTCTGCTTTTTAATATGCTGTCTAGGTTGGTCATAACTTTCCTTCCAAGGAGTAAGCATCTTTTAATTTCATGGCTACAGTAACCATCTGCAGTGATTTTGGAGCCCCCCAAAATAAAGTCAGCCACTGTTTCCCCATCTATTTCCCATGAAGTGATGGGACCAGTTGCCATGATTTGTTTTCTGAATGTTGAGCTTTAAGCCACCTTTTTCACTCTCCTCTTTCACTTTCATCAAGAGGCTCTTTAGTTCTTCACTTTCTGCCATAAGGGTGATGTCATCTGCATATCTGAGGTTATTGATATTTCTCCCAGCAATCTTGATTCCATTTTGTGCTTCATCTTGCCCAGCGTTTCTCATGATGTACTCTGCATAGAAGTTAAATAAGCAGGGTGACAATATACAGCCTTGACGTACTCCTTTCCCTATTTGGAACCATTCTGTTGTTCCATGTCCAGTTCTAACTGTTGCTTCCTGACCTGCATACAGGTTTCTCAAGAGGCAGGTCAGGTGGTCTGGTATTCCCATCTCTTTCAGAATTTTCCACAGTTTATTGTGATCCACACAGTCAGAGGCTTTGGCATAGTCAATAAAGGAGAAATAGATGTTTTTCTGGAACTCTCTTGCTCTTTTGATGATCCAGCGTATGTTGGCAATTTGATCTCTGGTTCTTCTGCCTTTTCTAAAACCAGCTTGAACATCAGGAAGTTCACGGTTCACGTATTGCTGAAGCCTGGCTTGGAGAATTTTGAGCATTACTTTACTAGCGTGTGAGATGAGTGCAATTGTGCGGTAGTTTGAACATTCTTTGGCATTGCCTTTCTTTGGGATTGGAATGAAAACTGAACTTTTCCAGTCATGTGGCCACTACTGAGTTTTCCAAATTTGCTGACATATTGAGTGAAGCACTTTCACAGCATCACCTTTTAGGATTTGAAATAGCTCAACTGGAATTCCATCACCTCCACTAGCTTTGTTTGTAGTGATGATTCCTAAGGCCCACTTGACTTCACATTCCAGGATGTGTGGTTGTAGGTGAGTGATCTAACCATCGTGATTATCTGGGTCATGAAGATCATTTTTGTATAGTTCTTATTAGCTATAGACTGAACTAATTGCTTTAGGATATAGTGATTTTGTGGAGCTGTAAGATACTCAAACGTTTCCTGGGGCAAGAGGAGAGATATAGCACATTCAGGTGTGTTCTCTGTTTCTGAGGTAGGAAAAAGAAAAGCCAGGAAACTTATCATGGGATTTTTAAGCTCTATAAATGCAAAGGAGAACACCCAAAGATTGGCTGGAAGAAAGCTCTTAGGTTCTTGATGGACCCTGAACTGCAGCCTTATAAGAACATCCTGCCACTATGAAGGCCAAGGAATGCACCCAGTGTTCCAGGCCTAGGGATGTAACTGATGGATCAGGATTCTGAAAGGCAGCACCAATATAACTAAGGGTGGCCAAAGCTCAGGAATGTACCAAGAGGACTTCACAGTCTATGGTGAGTTTCTGCAAATGTACCATCCTCTGGTGAATGAAGAGATGGTAACTAAACAGCTTCATATGAGTTCAGAGGTTCATAGTTCTGTCAGTTGGTACCTCAAGGTATAGAAGGAAACTTGAGAATGAGAATTCCTGGTCCTGCTGAAGATGCATGAGGCATTGTGTACATGCTGGCGATGCTGGAGACCAGGCACAGGTCAGTAACATGAGTTGCAGAAGGAGGAAGAAGGCGGTACTTGCAAACTGTGGGTCGGATTCAAATGCAGGCAGAATTCTGGGAAGAAACATTGATGGAGTAGCTGATGTGTGTCTAGAGTGAAGGTTGGGGTGACCACTGAGAGGTAGCATGGCCTCCCTCAAAATCAGTGAGTTCTTCCTGAGCCATGGTTAGAATCCGTGGTTTTTGGTCTGGGATCACATAGGAGCTAAAGCCCCACTGCAGACCAGTTTTAAAGCCTGAGTAGTGGGAGGACTTTTTTTCCCCTTCTAAAGACAGTTTCATTGATATATAATTCACATACTACATAATTCACCTAATGTATAAAGTTCAGAGCTTTTTAGTATAGTCACAGAATTGTGTTACCATCACTCAATTAATTTTAGAATATTTCTTCACTCTTAAAAGGAAATCTGTGGTCTTTAGCTTTCATCCCTACTCCTCCCATCTTTCCTAGCCCTAGGCATCTATTCACTGATTCTCTGTCTCTATAGATTTGCCTATTCTGGACATTTAATATAAATGGAATGATATAATATATGACCTTTTGTGTCTGGCTTCTTTCACTTTGCATAATGTTTCCAAGGTTCATCTATGTTGTAGCAGAAATTGGTGGTTCGTTCCTTTTTATGGCTGGATAGATATTCTACTGTATGAATATGCCACATTTTATTTATGCATTCATAAATTGGTGAACATTTGGATTATCTCCACTTTTTGGGTACTGTGAATAATGCTATTATTTTGGACATTTTTGTACAAGGTATTGTGCGAATGTATGCTTTCATTTCTCCTGGGTATAGATCTAGGAGTGGAATTGCTGGGTTACATAATAACACTGTGTTTTACCTTCTGGAGGAGTACTGGCAGTTTGAAAATTTCCTAGTTGGTTGTAATGAGACCATTAGACTCACAGGTGGGATGAGAACCAGTGGTGCTGACAGAATGGTGAATCACAGGACACAGGCTGACAGTTTCAGGGAGACGCTTGCAGCTTTAGGGAGACATTTCATAATTCCTGGGGATCTTGAAGAACACTGATGTTGGTTCATAGGTGGCTTCCCAGCTCTACCCAAGATGTTAGTGATTGCTGCTGACATTCAGGGATGTATATCTTAGCACCCTGTTCTCAGCTCTATTCAATTCTACATTTATACTAATGACTTCAATGGACGAGTAGCTGGAGCAGATCAGATCAGATCAGATCAGTCGCTCAGTCGTGTCCGACTCTTTGCGACCCCATGAATCGCAGCACACCAGGCCTCCCTGTCCATCAGCAACTCCCGGAGTTCACTCAGACTCACGTCCATCGAGTCAGTGATGCCACCCAGCCATCTCAGCCTCTGTCGTCCCCTTCTCCTCCTGCCCCCAATCCCTCCCAGCATCAGAGTCTTTCCCAATGAGTCAACTCTTCACATGAGGTGGCCAAAGTACTGGAGTTTCAGCTTTAGCATCATTCCTTCCAAAGAAATCCCAGGGCTGATCTCCTTTAGAATGGACTGGTTGGATCTCCTGGAGCAGGAGTTTTCAAACTTTTTCCTAACTGTACAACCCTTTCCTCCAATGAAATCCTCTGTAGAAACTTAAGAGGAAAAAAAAAAAACCCAAACAGGTGAAAGAGGAGCTCCTCTTGGGCCCACCAGGAGCGAGCAGATTGGTAGGGTGCTGTCTGGTGACTTGTAGAAGCCTCCACTCTCACCTGCTCGCCCAGGGCTTTATAGAACATAGTTTGAACACCAGTGATTCAGAAGGTAGCTTTTCATTAAATGTGGGTAACCCAAAACTGAGATCATAAAATACTTTTAATAACAAATCCAGGATCAAGATGAACTCTTACAGAGATCAATATGAAGGGTAAACAAAACTAAAATGAATCTTCTCTGAAGTGGGTTGTATTGAGAAGTAAGAAGTTTTATTTCCTGCAAGATATTCAAACATATCCCAGACAACTTTTTTACAAGGGGATTCAAAAACCAGAAGGTGAGGAGGTTGGCCTAAGTGACTTTGACAGTGCTCCCACTCTAAGCTTCTGGAAGACTCTATTCATGTTGGCAGAGTTACTCTTACAAGGTCTCTGGTAGGCAGGGGAAGGGGCTTGGCCTGCAGGATAAAAAGTTGTTGTTTTTCTCTTTTATCTTCCTCCTAATTTTCCTAATCTGGCTCCACTTGGTTTTGCCTTGAAAACACCTGACTGTGATAGCAGGGCATATTAGATCTACTCTTTTTATTGTAGAATATTTAATCTATTATTATTCAGTTAGCTTGTAACTTCAATAAAGCCAGCACATTAGTTACTTTTTCAATGCTGCTCCTGGAATAGTAACTGGCCCATAGTAGGTGCTATGGATCGAATGTGTCTCCTCCAAAATTCATATGTTGAAATCCCAACATTCAGTGTGATGGTATTAGGTGGGGCCTTTGGGAGGTGATTAGGTCATGAGGGTGGAGCCCTGTGAATGGGATGAGAGCCCTTATAAAACAGACTGCAGAGAGCTCTCTTGCTTTTTCGGCCAGGGGAAGATATAATGAAGAGTCAGCTGTCTGCCACCTGGAAGGGGGCTCTCTCCATAGATCTAGACCATGCCAGCACCCTTAGAGATCGCAGATTTACAGCTGTGGAACCATGAGAAATAAAACTCTGTTGTTTACAAGCCACCCTGTCTGTGGTAATTTGTTATATCAGCCCAAATGGACTAAGATGCTAAGTGTACAATAAACACATGTTGAATGATGAGATAAAAAGCTATCTAACAGGTATAAAGGTTCGGTTATACAAAATGAATATATTCTAGAGATCTGCTGTACAACATTGGGCTTATGGTTAACAGTACGGTATTTTACACTAAAACATTTATTAAGAGGGTAGATTTCATGTTAAGCATTCTTACCACAATAAAGTAAAAAACACAATATTCTTAACATCTTTATATCAGCATACTTTTTCCTTTACAGCCCTCAGTTCTGCACCCTCCCCTCAGCAGCCACTCTCCCTTCTGTAACACTCCAGGATGCAGCTCAAGAAGACATCCGTGCTCTGTAACTCTTCTCGGCCCTAGTACCACCCACTTGCCTCAACCTATCCCTTTCCCTCCTCCATCCTGACCTCCATCCTTGTACTTTTTGGCTGATATCTCATTCTCTGGGTTTCAGCCTTACTTTCCTTTTGCTTGCATCATTTCTTTACCACTTACTTTTCAAGTTCAGGCAAGTTTCCTGATTGCTCTGTCCCCCAAGTTTCTCATCCACTCAGGAAAAAAAAAAAGCTTAAATGTGTGAGGGGAAGAGAAATAAAGATGGAATGTTGGGAATTACTACCATAAACAGAGTAAGAAATAGCGACATCTGATCTTAGCTTGGTTGAATGCACATGAAGTGCTAAGTTTCTTGCATACACCATACAGGCAGTAAATATTAGCATCCTCATTTTATTATTCTGGGCATGTGCTATCATTATTAGCTCATCCTTTGGATCTGATGCTTGTCAGCACCTTCTTCTTGACGATGACCTTGAATCCCCTGGGGCATAGTCAGCTTCTCCCATCCACTGTGCTGCCCTGAGGAAACTCAGGCCCAGGGCCACCACCTAAGGTGCTGGTTCCCTCTGAGCTGCACCCACATATTGTTGGCCTATGTTTCGAGCAGAAACAAACCTCGCTATTGCTCAAGACTAGTCATTTATTCTATGTTTCTGATCGGAGCATTGCCAGGCATGTCAAACTGCCGAATGGAAGATTCAACATCACAGCAGTGCTGTGCTTTAAACTTGAAAATTCCCAGACCCATCACTTGTCTGTCAAACTCCGTTTAGCTCTGTCAGCCACCTGAAATTTCTTAGAATTGCTGCTGTTTATTTCAACTTTGGGTAACTCCTACAGTAGTGAAAAGCATTCCAAACCTTTCAAAATAGGAAGATCATTTTGCTCTTCTTTCAAGAGAAAAAAAATGATTCCATTGTGTTTTTTCTCTTTTTTTTTTTTTTTTTTGCAGAGTTAAGCAAAATACTTTAATTCTAAGTTTCCTCTTACCACCCCACTCTCCTTTTCAGTTTTGTACATTCTTTATTCCCTTTCAACCTCACTGTGTGTCTGTGGACAGAAACAAAGCTTCAAGAAAAGCCTTAGTCTAAAAGTTTGACAATGAACTTGCTCCCAGCACTGCCCCTACCCCAACAACATAAAGAACTTGTCTGTTACACATAGAGATACAGAAGAAGTCAAATACTTTTTGAAACTGCTGCCTCATATCAGGCTGCCATGCAATAAGAACACAAGTCTAAAGTACAAAGATTACATTTAACCAGTGCTCTCCTGGTGTTTCAACAAGCCCCTTCTAAAATCCGTTCTTTTACACTTAGGAAAGCAGCAAATCCTATGACAGACCAAGAATTTATTCTATGAAGAAAATCAATAGGTCTGTCTGATCTCAATACCATAGTAAGAGAACAGAGGGTGGAAATAGTCTCCTTGTTTTCCCCACACCTCTGATACTGAAAGGGAAGTCGCTCAGTCGTGTCCGACTCTTTGCGACCCCATGGACTGTAGACCACCAGGCTCCTCCGTCCATGGGATTCTCCAGGCAAGAATACTGGAGTGGGTTGCTATTTCCTTCTCCACATTGTGTTCTTTGCGACCCCATGGACTGTAGACCACCAGGCTCCTCCGTCCATGGGATTCTCCAGGCAAGAATACTGGAGTGGGTTGCTATTTCCTTCTCCACATTGTGTTTTTTCTAAGTATGATTCTGTTGACATATGAACCTGCATCTCTCAGTGTATATATTTTCAGGGTAATATAATGCTTTGGTAAGCATATGATCAATTTCAGGTCTGTTTTAGGAAAAAGACAGTGACAGTTGTATTTTAGGGAGTGACCCCTTGGGCAGCAGGGATTCCCACATACCACTAGTGGTAAAGAATTCGTCTGCAATGCAGGGGATACAGGAGACAAGAGTTCGATCCCTGGGTCGGGAGGCTCCCCTGGAGAAGGAAACGGCAGCTTACTCCAGTATTCTTGCCTGGGAAATCCCATGGACTGAGGAGCCTGGCGGGTTACAGTCCATAGGGTTGCAAAAGAGTCAGACACCACTGAACGACTGAGCACACACGCACCCTCGGGCCCCAGTATGGGGAGTGGAATAGAGAAGTTTTAGACTGAAGCTTGAGAGAAGAGCTGCTTGAAGGCTGAGGCCCTGAGCTCATGAGGAAGGGTGAGTTTGAGAGAACTGGTGGACCTTCTCAGACCCAGATGTGGAGCAACACCCCAACTCTATTTTCCATAAGAATCCCGATTGTATTTGGCAGCTTGTGATACTTAGGAATTTATTGACTGCGGTTACATTAGGTGAAAATCACACACCACCACACAGTCTCCAGCCTCCAAACCCCAAGTCCTTTTCTTCTTTTCTTGCTGCTCCTAAAGGGCAGTTTGGTCTCCATTGTTCTAACGTACTCTGTGATTTACTGAGGTGAATGATTTATGACATCTCCTCTGTTCTAATGTGAGCTCCAAAGGGCAGAGGTCTTTGTTTTATTTTCTGATGTATTCAAGGTGCTTATCCTAGTGCTTCAGAGAAGGCAATGGCACCCCACTCCAGTACTCTTGCCTGGAGAATCCCATGGATGGAGGAGCCTGGTGGGCTGCAGTCCATGCGGTCACTAAAGGGACACGACTGAGCGACTTCACTTTCACTTTTCACTTTCATGCATTGGAGAAGGAAATGGCACCCCACTCCCGTGTTCTTGCCTGGAGAATCCCAGGGACGGGGAAGCCTGGCAGGCTGCCGTCTGTGGGGTCGCACAGAGTCGGACATGACTGAAATGACTTAGCAGCAGACTAGTGCTTGGTTTATAGTGGATACTGAGTAAATAATTATTGAACTGGAATGAACAAAGAAAAGCTGTTCAATATATTAAATGCTGTGGAAATTTCCGGTAGAATGATAACACAGAGGAAAGCCCTGGTTTTAGAACAGGAGGTTACTGGGACCCTAGAGTAATTTCAGTAGAATGTGCTGTGGAAGCTAAAGTGAAATGTTGCCATTGTTGTCCACAGATTCACTTTTTAGAAAAATGTGGTTTGGGGGTAAGAAAATAAGGCCATGAGGTTAGTCTTCTGGTATGATATTTTGTTCTTTTATTATGTTTGGCTCAGAAGTTAAAATATATTGGCCTATATTTGGTAAGGATGATTTGAGAGAAAAATACACCTGGAAATATACCCCTAGTTTCTCAAAGGATTGTTTCATTTGGCTTGAGAGAATTGGAGACAAAGTACAAATAAGCAGAAAGGAATGTTTTGTTTTCATTCGATAAATAAACAACAGAAAGTTTATTGTTAATCTACGTGGACATTTTAGGGTCAGATTTCTTCTAGGGGTATTTTAGTGCTCACTGACATAAAATTTCTCTCTGGTCTTTGCTCCACCCCCTGACAGAGCTGTGTTATGTGCTGTGTTTTTGACAACATTTTCAGTCATGCTCTGATTCCTAGAAGGAAGCACCTCTTCTAGGGGACTTTATGAACACTGTCAGAGTTGATCTGCAGCTTAACAGTCCATTGTTTTTGTTAGTTGCTCTTAGAGACTTATGGAGGATTCTGTGGAGTCATCCTGACTGAGACAGCTGATGGAGACTTAATTCATATGCCACTCATCTGTCATGACTTTACCACCAATGCCTACACAAATTTAAATTTCCTTTTAAATATAGATTTATGGTATCTGTACCTCCGCCCTTGGTTTGGTGGCAGAAACTGTCCTCTGGCCTGTCCAAAGGTTCCCAGAGTCATCTTGTGGGAAAATAGGTAGGTCCCTCGTGTTCCTCTGCCCTCGCCCCCTGTCCCTCAGCCGCACTGCTTCTGGTGGCCCCTGGGAAACTGCTGCTCCACCGGGCACAGCTATCTCCATGGGTGTTGCTACTGCCGTCACCACTGTGGCCTCAGGGGAGGGGCCACTCTTCTGTCCTCTGACATTCAGGCTCAAAAATGAACATCCCCTTCCCGGAGGTTGTCACAGCATAGAACACACCTTGCTGGAACTTTCAGAATGGGTTTACTCCTTGCAAAAATAACAAGAGGAAAGGTAAAAATTGAGAATAACTTAAGAAATATGAGATGTGGCTACCCTTAGAGCTTTCTACCCTTAGATGTTCCCCAGAAGCTGACTCAGAGGCACGCATCTGAGTGTAAATAGTTCACTTGGCAGATGATTTGTGCGTAGGAAGTGTTGGTGAAAGTAGAGAAGTCATTCAGGGGAGGGAAGGAAGTCTAGATCGGGTGTATCAGTAAGAAGATTGCTTCTGTGGGCAGCTGGGGCACCATACCCTAAGGGACCTTTGAAAGATAGTATGAAACTGCCTGGTCAACATTGTAGTCACGAGGTGCACAAAACCACTGAGCATCTGAAATGTGGCTAATCATGATTGAGACTGAATGTGAAAACACCATTGGCTTTCTCACACTTAGTACAAAAAAAAAGTAAAACATCTCATTGATGACTTTTATATTGATTACACTTGAGCATGATAAATTTTAGATATATGATTTCAAAAATATATTATTAGAATTAATTTCACCTGTTTCATTTTACTGTGAAAAGTGTAGCTACTAGGAAATGTAAAATTCCACCTGTCATTTGTATTATATTTCAATTGAACAGTACTGGTGTAGGTCATGCCCTAGAATTCTCCAACCTGAAAACTGAAGAAACTGGATATGTTATTCTGCTTGCTCCAAATCATCACTGGCCGAATACTGCCCTGGAGGGTGTGTGTGGGTGTGTGTGGGGGGAAGCTAACTCCCTGGGGCTTTTGCTGCCACCTGCAGAGCAGTGTCCTTCTGAGCTGGAGAGAATCCCAGCGAGGTAGTTAGTAAAAAGCAGTGGGTGCCAAGGCATTTGGGAGGGCACCAAGTGTGCCTGGCACACTCTCTCCTTCTTATCTCCCAAAGCAAAGCCCATCTTAACCAAAAATTCTATCTCCCCAAACAGGAAGGCTCCACTCATTTTCATCCTCAGAAGCCAGAGCTGACTCACTCCAGGGAAAAGAAGAAAGTATTTGGTCATTTTTTTCTTCTTCACTCCACTCTAGGTCAGCTCATCCAAGAAATGATTGACGGGGGAGCTGTCATTGTTGGCAGTGAGGTCTGGTATTAAGGTCTTCCAAGGACAAAGAATGCACGGCCTAATATCAGAACGTTTCTCAAGATCTGGGTTCCTCAGCCAAGTCTGCAGCAGGACATCTACAGGTAAGCCCCAGTTGTGATGGACAAAGCTACTTTTCCTGCTTTGTCCTCTGTGGAAGGTCCACATGTCTGTTCTGCAGCCTTCAAGAAGCATGGGAACAAGAACACACAACTCGACAATAACAAGTCTCATATTCTAGAACAATGCATGATTCATTCAGAGTGGGATAATATTTTAAAGAATTATTTCTGTGTTCTCACACCTGTCTCCCAATTGTCACAACCTTCCCAATTCTGGGCTCTCTGATTTTCTTCACTTGCACCCTGAGGATCTTCCTCCTAGCCCAGAAAACTAGGTATGTCATCCACTGCTTTAGGAAGGTTGTCATTCTTAAACCAGAGAATGCATGTGTGTGTACTTGGTTACATTTGACTCTTTGTTACCCTATGGACTGTAGCTCACCAGGCTCCTCTGTCTATGAGATTCTCCAGGCGAGAATACTGGAGTGGGTTGCCATGCCCTAAACCCGAAAATAAAGGAGGCAAATTTGTGGTGTTTAAGTTCAGAAGTCACTGGTGCAGGTATAAGAAAGAGCCAGATGAGTAAGGGCATAATTACAAAGAGAGGTCTATCCCCCCAGACTAAAGTTTGCACAGACTGGGGGATGGGGAGAGAAGAAGGACTCAAGGAGAGAGAGAGAGTGCTACCTGTGCTCCACTGGAACATGGCCCATGGCCCGTCAGCTCACATCCTAAGGACCTAGATCAGATATCCTGTTCATCTGGCTTGCAGTCACAGTGGTGATTAATTAGATCCAAAGACAGGTACCTGTGCCCCGAGATTTTGTTCAGCTCTCTGCCCCACCCATACCATATGGGAAGCTCCTTTCCAGCAGCCTAGGACACTTAAAAGCCCTGAGATCAAAGTCTTGGTCACCTAGAGGTCTTCCTGGAGTAGTACCTGGGCAAGTAGTACCATAGGACCAGGTAGAACTGGCCCAAACCTCTCAGCAAGCCAGGACAATGTAGACACACACCTGCACTACATTTCTTAGAGTAGGAATATTTATCCAAAGGAAACATCATCTTAGGAACTATGTCTCTGTCCACAGTTATGGCAACTGCTTACATAAATGTGCAGAGCGACTTCTCTTCTTGAAGTCACCGTGTTATTGACTGCACCCCGCTCCCCAGAGTATTGAATAGGCCTCCCACAACAGAGAAGGAGTTTGCTCAAAGGTCAATCAATTGAAAAATACGAGGTGTTCAAAAAAACCCAAGGTGTGATCTCACCTGGTGTCATCTTTTGTCATATACACCTGGTCTAAAGAGCCAGAAAACTTTCTGGATGAGTCAGAAGTAGTCAGTGAGAAAAGCAGAAAGTTGTGTAAGCTGCTTTATAATTACTCATGGAAAGGTGTGTCTTGGGTACATTCAGGATACACTGTCCTCTTTGGTTGAGGTGGTTGGATTCAGTGGGTACGTTCCAGGAATTGTTTTCTCAGGCTTCAAGATCAAAAAAGAGGTAAGTGGAAATTTGCCCAAAGGACTTTTGTAGCATCTGGCTTCTCTAGGCCAATTTAGGGCAGTAAACCTTTGTCACTGACTCTTGATTACTGCTTTAGATCCACTAACATTAGAAACAAGTGTTTAATGCCCTAGTGACCCAGCAAATATTTCCAAGAGCAGCCTCTTCTATTTTATGCTTCCGGGGCTAGGTAGTTGTGGGTTAGTGATGGAGAAGACAAATGGAAAGTATCTGGACAATTGAAAGGAAATGACAATGAACTGCTTTGCAGATATTGTTGGAGCCTGGAGCGTGTCGTCTGTTGCCTAAGGTAAATGTCTCTTAGGGCAATGGTCCCCAACCTTTTTGGCACTGGGGACCAGTTTCGTGGAATACAGTTTTTCCATGGATCAGAGAGGAGAGTGGTTTTATGATGATTGAAGCATACTATGCTTATTGTACACTTTATTTCTATCATTATTACATCTCCACCTCCGATCATCAGGTATTAGATCCTGGAGGTTGGGGACCCCCATCTTAGGGTGATCCCTAGCCACAACCCCCCTCGTCTGAACCCTGAACCAACTGCCACCTCTGTACACTGTGACCCCTTCACCCTTCGCTGACTGGAAGGGGTTTGCACACTTGAGTCAAGTGGTACCCCTCAGACTCTTTGTCGTGCAAACTGGGAAATGGGCCTGAGAGCCTCCTAAGCAGCAGTATTTGGCAGCTGTGCACAGGCTGCGGTGACAGAGGAAAAGGAAGCAGATTTCCAGAGTGAAGAGGAAAGGAGGACAGTTCAGACAGCAGAGCAGCATCCCTGCAGCCCTGGGGCCCTTCCCTGCCAGGTCTGGCTCCGGGCTTCATTATGCCGCCGACTCGTGGATACCATGATGTATCTACAGTAAGCCTCCCTCACTTGGGAGGGGAGCTTGGGGGAGAAAGGATACATGTATATGTATGGCTGAGTCCTCTGCTGTGCACCTGAAATTATCACAACGTTGTTAAATGGCTATATTCCAATATAAAAGAAAAAGTTTAAAAAGATACATCAAAAGGATCAGACAACATGAAAAAATAAAACAATAAAATAAAATAACCCCCACCTCTGCTTAAATGCTTGTGAAATCCATTTTCGAGTTCCCCCATCAGAAGTGCAGCCTGTCCATTCCACACAGGCAGTGTGGCTGGAACAGTCTCAGGAGCCACAGTCCTCACAGCAGTCTTCTGTATGAGACATTGGTCACTTCCCTCACCTGTTTTTCCCACTCAAGATGCCTTCTGGACCCTGCAGTCTACAATGAAGTGCGAGGTGCAGGTCAGCAAAGGGCAGAAGAACAGCATCCCTTTTCTTTGCGGAGGTTCCCACCAAACCACACTTTAAAGTTTATTAAACAGGGAAAAAGGTCAGGGAAGACACTCCCTTCCTTCCTGTCTCTCCTGTTTATTCATTCCATGGGAACGTTTTAGGCACTTACTCACGCCAGGCACTATATAAGAAACTAAAGCTGTAGTAGCTGCCGGAGCCTGCGTTAGAGTGCAGGGAGGCAGACAATAAATAAACATGCAGCTAAATAATTTCAGAAAACGGAGAGCCATGAAGTAGCTAAAATAGAGTGGCCATGCCCATGTACTGGCTCCTTTAAGAAGGGTGTCAGGACAGAGCACTCTGAGTGGGGTATTTAGATGGACAAGGGAATGACAGGGAAGGAGCTGGCCACAGGAATTGTATGGAAACAGATTTCTAGACAGGAGTTCAGCATATTCAAGGGGATGGGGCCCCCTCCGCCCCTTCCTGACCTTCCACAATCCTTTCCTTTGTTTTCCTTTTCTTTCCTCTCCTTTCCTTTCCCTTCCCTCAATATTAACTGAGCTCCCACTACGAGAGAGGAGTTAGCTGGAACAGATCAAAAGACTAGGACAGAATATTTGCCCTGGGGAAATCCACAGGACAGGTAATGAGAAAGAGAAGCAAGTCATTAAAGCTCTAGTGGTGTGTACACTGTAGAAGGAAGAATAGAGTGTTATTGGGAAGATGATGGACATACAGAGGAGGCTGCAAATACCAGCCAGGAGGTTCTTGTAAACATATGCTCAACAGCTGGGTCCTTCAAGGAGGAGGCTGAGCTTCTGAAGGATCAGAAAATCCAGTTTCTTTCTAATGTAATGCTCTTTATCTTGGATGCCTTCAAAACAAAGTGGGAAGCTTATTGGAAAAGTCCAGCAAAGTACATGTACCGAACAATAACAGGGAAACCCAGTAGAAAGTTGGAATTGATCCCAGTTGTTGGAAAAACAGGAAAGGTGACTTTTATTTGTAGGACTAGGATGCCGACATTAACGCGCGCGCACACACACACACACACACACACACACACACAATGCTCAGAGAACTGAAGGCAAAGTGATGGATTGGCAGCTGTCCCTGAAAATGCGTAATCCAAGAACAAAAATTTTACAGAACAAGGGAGAAATCTTAACATCACACAGGGTCAGGGTGAACTCTCTGGTACTTATGTAACTGATGAAAGGTTTAAAGAAAGCTGTGTATTTACTTAATGGTATGACTCATTTAAATGGAACAAATCTAAAATAACACACACACACACAATGACTGGATTTTCCATTTATTGTTGTTGTGGGTCCATGTGACACTTAACGACATTGAAGTCCAAAAATATGGAAACCGCCAACAGAACATGTCTATGTAAGGATGAAAGAGGAACAGGCCATATCATGTAAAGCAGTTTAAGAGGAAATGTGCACTCCAGCCACTGTGTCCTGCGCGCCCTCAGACAACAGCTGGGGTGAGTAGGTGTGGGGTGTAAGATAAACGGAAGAAGTGACTGCAGTGGTGGGAGGTGTGAATGCCAGCCTGCAACTTGGGTTTGCGGTAAACACCAGAAAGAGCATGGCATGGAGGAGTCTTAATCACTACATCAGATTAGAGTTGATCACAGGGTAACCAGATGTCCCTCTTGAAGGATATTGTCATTTTATAAACATTTGTGCCAAGATGACTTTGAAGGAAAAGAATAGTCCTTAGTCAGGGCTGGTCTATGGCAACATTTCTTCTATTTGGTGAATTTGGGAAGGAACACTGGGAGTTTGGCTCAGTGCCTGACTTTTTACTCTCGGGACCAGGCTCATCAGCTGGGAGCATGTGTTTCTTTTCACTCAGCATCCCCAGGGCAGGCTCTGCCCCTGCATCAGGAGGCTTGCTCTGGCCCAGCAGTGCCTTGAAATGGTGGTTCCTAAGGCTGTTTCCGTTGGCCCATAGATACAAATGAGACCATAGATAAAGGAAAGCTTGGCATGCTGCAGTCCATAGGGTGGCAGAGAATCAGACACGACTTAGCAACTGGACAACAATAGCAACAAATGAGCTCAGGCTTCCCAGGTGGTGCTGGTGGTAAAGAACCCTCCTGCCAATGCAGGAGACGTAAGAGACGGTGGTTCCCTCCCTGGGTTGGGAAGATCCCCTGGAGGAGGGCCCATCAACTCACTCCTGGAGAACTCTTGCCTGGAGAATACCATGGACAGAGGAACCTGGCGGGCAACCTGGGGTTGCAAAAAGTTGGACATGACTGAAACGACTTAGCACGCTTGCACAAATGAGCTCTTCCAGTCTCATCTTTCTCAATAATAAATGTGATATTTGGATATCTAACTAAATACTTGGTATTTTCTCTTATTTCTCAATACAATCAGAACTCAGGCTGGGAAACAAAACATCATTACTGAGACTTTTCTAGGTTCCTGAGGGAAAATACCTCAAAGAGCCTCCAGAGTTCTTGAATTTGAGATCAGTCAGAGGCCCCCACACCTGCCAATCTAGAGAGGCAAGTATTACACATTCAGACAAAGGAAACACACTGTGATTTCTAAGGTGGCCCTCAAATCAAAAGTCACAAGAACAGACACTCTGAGTGCCAAGTGTGAACTTGTAATTGAGCCACTTTTCACATGGGCAAGTCTATGTAACATGCTTCAGGGTGAGAATTCTCTGAGAATCATGTTTCTATTCCAGCCATGCCAGGAGGTCTGCTAGGTTGTAAAAATTCCACTAACTCCCTTATGGACCCGAAATCAGAACAACAACCAAAACAACAAAAAGCCCCTCAAAACCAAAAATGGGCTTCCCAGGCAGCTCAGTGGTAAAGAATCTGCCTGCCAAGCAGGAGAAGCAAGTTCGATCCCGGGTCAGGAAGATCCCCTGGAGAAGGAAATGGTAACATTCCAGTATGCTTGCTTAGATAATTCCATGGACAGAGGAGCATGGTGGGCTACAGTCCATGGGGTTGCAAAAGAGTCAGACACAAGTTAGTGACTAAACAACAAGAAAACTAAAAAAAAAAAATCTACTCCAAATGAATAAAACAGCACTTCAACAAATGGTATGCGACACATATAGGGCAGTTACTATACAAAGACAGAACAATAAAATCTAGGTTCTACTAAGCACTTTTAAACACATCTACTTTGATCTACTTAAACATCTCATGGTATTACTGTGGCTTCCACTTTCACAAAAGGATAAAAGGAGGAATGGAAAGGAATAGAGAGGGCCAGAGAGTGGGAAGCAGCCATCCAGATTGACCGGGCCATTTGAGGGAGATGCTGAGGGCCAGCAAGTGCAGCTCTGCTGGGCTGTGCCCTGTACAGTCATATATGATGACCTTAGAGCTATCTGCCATCTTAGAAACATCATAGAAGTATGGGATTATGGTGCTTTATATCTCTAACCACATCAAATTTCAAATATAACTTACTCTACAGAGTGAGGCATCAATTCTCCTTCTCAGCAAGTTGCATTGCCTAGGTCTCAGGTACGGGGCCCTGAAGTCCCACTGTGCCAGCATTAAGGCTTTTCCCCTTTGCTGCACCTGCTCACCACAGTTAGCTGTTTTCCATGTAGGTCCACGTGAGCCTCTCTGGGGCCAGCCCGGCCAGGGTGGAAACCTTCCATTAACTGAGCATCTCTAACGTCCCACAATGCACAGAAGATGAACATGCATATCATTCTCTGCAATTCTCTTCATGACCTATGTGGTAGATGGCTGCTGTCCTCATCCTATACATGAAATCTTTAAACCTCAAAGAGTCCCCTACCCAATTCAGTGCTGGCATCCAATGGCATCTGAACTCTCCATGAGGAACTGAACAAGCATAAAGATTAATGAAAGCAGTTGGCAAATGGAAAGGGGAATTTGTGCTGAAGACAAGGATGAAATAGGTACAGAGAAAGGTGCAGACACACAGAGGATGATGTTATACTTTGTTATTCCAGGCACAAAATTATGTGAATACCTGTCAACGATGGAATGAGTTTGCAGCAATTCAGTGAAGAGCCCACCTGAGAAGAAAGCTGGCCAAGAGGGGAAAAAAGAAAGAGCCTGTCTGAGAAAAAGCTGTTGAGAGGGGTGCATCACCCGGGTTGGGGAACAACGTCAGTGGCCACCCAGAAACTGGGCACGGGATAAGTTTGCTCTTGACGTCGTGGTTTGGAAGGGACCAGTTTTCACAGAATGCAGATGAAATTATAGAACTATGGGAATGAGCTATTTTTAGGAGGCTGACTAACTGAGAGAACTAAGTAGCTTTTAAAAAATAACTTTTATTTTTTATTTGGGAAATAGAAAACATATAGAATTAGAAAAGTATGATGGAACTCTATGTGCCCATTGCCTGCTTCAATAATGATAACATTTGCCATTCTAGTGCCATCTATCTTGCCAGAATTTTTTTCTGCATTATTTTAAATGCATTCTTGCCATCATATTACTTTACATGTAAATACTTCAGAATGAATTTCTATGAGAAAAAATATTTTTAATATAATCACAATGCCATTATCACATGTAACAAGGAAATAATTTCTTATTGTCATTCAGTAGTCAGCCTATGTTAAATTTTAATGAATTGTCTTAAAACTCTCCTTTTATAATTGATTTGTTTGAATAAAGATCCAAACAAGATTCACATGTTGCATTTCACAATCAGGTATCATTGTGGAACTTTTCTCCTATATCCACTGATTACTTTTTGAGCACCACTATTGAGCATCAATAATTCCAAGGCAATCTGAGGTCAGGGTGCTTAACCTACTCAAGTTAATCATAATACTACACTAGGAAATCAAACACATAAAGAGGCTAAGGATTGTAATCAATTTAGGATGATAGACATTAAAAAAAATGTCTAAATATTGCACTCAAACTGCTTAACTACAAATAAAGACAGGAGTGTTGCAATAGAGAAAACTCAGCAGACAGCAACTTAACCAAGGGATCACTACAAACCTCTCCAATGATAAGACATATCAACGTGGGTGGTGCTGGTTTAGTCTCTAAGTTGTGTTTGACTCTAGAGACCCCATGGACTGTAGCCTGCCAGTCTCCTCTGTCCATGGAATTTTCTAGGCAAGAATTTTGGAGTGAGTTGCCATTTCCTTCTCCAGGGAATCTTCCTGACGCGGGGATCAAACCTGCATCTCCTGCATTGGCAGGTGAATTCTCTTCTACAGGGCCACCAGAGAAACCCATATCAACATTATTAACCCCTTGATATGATAAGAAGACAGAATCCATTTTTCAGTATTTTGCTAAAAGCACATTACATGATTCTGGTCATGAGAAAACTTTTGACAAACTCAAATTTTACAAAATAACTGAAAGTGTCAAGTCCACCAAAGACGAGACATTTCCTCCTACAGATTGCAAGAGATAGGACCTGACTAGACTAAATACAATAAAGGATCCTGGATTTCTGCAAGAGAAAGAGAACATTCATGGGAAAAATGATGAAATTTAAATAAGGTCTGTGGTTTAGTTAATAAGATTGTACCAAAGTTAATTTTCTATTCTTGATAATTATATTGTGTTCATGTAAGATGTGAACATTAGGGGAGTGGGGTAAGGGATATAAAAAAAATTTTGTGCCCTTTTGGCAACTTTTTCTCAAGTTTAAAACTAGTTCAAAATGAAAAGTTAAAAAAAGAAGCTTGATGCATCTATTTTTTTTTTTTTTTTGGCTTGAGGAAAATTTATGTAAATACCACTTTTTAGAAACTTAAATATAAAAGAGTTTCAAAAGTGGCATATTTGTCATAAATATATATCACTCTAAAAGTAATGTTGAAAGCATAAAGCATTTGTATTTGGGATAAGCAATATTTAATAAAAATAAAAAATATTTGCAAAGTATCTTGATTGCTAAGTGTTTACATCAGCTACAACTGTTTCACTAAAAAATGATCATAGCTATTTCAGTGGAGATGAAAAGGAATGTATGCTTTTTCTTCAACATATCTTAAGAATTTGATATTTCAAAGATAGAAATCGTTTTAAGAGGTTAAAAATAAGACCTACAAAGTTGAATGATAGAGTATATTTTTAAGACATTTATAGCCATAGTTTCTTTTCACTAGATCTGCAATTGATCTTAGTTTTGCAATTGTGGGCTCACGGTCTTACAACACAGAGAACAAAAACCATGGGCAGAAGCATGTTTTTTTCGACCATGGAGTTTTAGGGAATTGCATACCCGCTAATGTCTGACCTAAATCAAATCCCTTATGACTATACAGTGAAAGTAAGAAATAGATTTAAGGGACTAGATCTGATAGACAGAGTGCCTGATGAACTATCGACAGAGGTTTGTGACATTGTACAGGAGACAGGGATCAAGCCCATCCCCAAGAAAAAGAAACGCAAAAAAGCAAAGTGCTGTCTGAGAAGTCCTTACAAATAGCTGTGAAAAGAAGAGAAGCAAAAGACAAAGGAGAAAAGGAAAGATATACCCATTTGAATGCAGAGTTCCAAAGAATAGCAAGGAGAGATAAGAAAGCCTTCCTCAGCAATCAATGCAAAGAAATAGAGGAAAACAATAGAATGGGAAAGACTAGACATCTCTTCAAGAAAATTAGAGATACCAAGGGAACATTTCAGGCAAAGATGGGCTCAATAAAGGACAGAAATGGTAGGGACCTAACAGAAGCAGATGGAGAAGGAAATGGCAACCCACTCCAGTGTTCTTGCCTGGAGAATCCCATGGACTGAGAAACCTGGTAGGCTGCAGTCCACGGGGTCACACAGAGTCGGACACGACTGAAGCGACTTAGCAGCAGCAGCAGCAGCAACAGAAGCAGAAGATATTAAGAAGAGGTGGCAAGAATACACAGAAGAACTGTACAAAAAAGATCTTCATGACCTGGATAACCATGATGGTGTGATCACTCACACTTATCTAGAGCGTGTGTGTGATGAGTGATGACTTCACTCATCATGTGAAGTCAGGTGGGCCTTAGGAAGCATCACTAGGAACAAAGCTAGTGAAGGTGATGAAATTCCAGTTGAGCTATTTCAAATCCTGAAAGATGATGCTATGAAAGTGCTGCACTCGATATGTCAGCAAATTTGGAAAACTCAGCAGTGGCCACAGGACTGGAAAAGGTCAGCTTTCATTCCAATCCCAAAGAAAGGCAATGCCAAAGAATGCTCAAAGAACCGCACAATTGCACTCATCTCACACGCTAGTAAAATAAAGCTCAAAATTCTCCAAGCCAGGCTTCAGCAATACATGAACCATGAACTTCCAGATGTTCAAGCTGGTTTTAGAAAAGGCAGAGGAACCAGAGATCAAATTGCCAACATCTGCGGGATCATGGAAAAAGCAAGACAGTTCCAGACAAACATCTATTTCTGCTTTATTGACTATGCCAAAGCCTTTGACTGTGTGGATCACAATAAACTGTGGAAAATTCTGAAAGAGATGGGAATACCAGACCACCTGACCTGCATCTTGAGAAACCTGTGTGCAGGTCAGGAAGCAACAGTTCGAACTGGACATGGAACAACAGACTGGTTCCAAATAGGAAAAGGAGTACGTCAAGGCTGTATATTGTCGCCCTGCTTATTTAACTTGTATGCAGAGTACATCATGAGAAACGCTGGGCTGGAGGAAGCATAAGATGGAATCAAGATTGCCGGGAGAAATATCAATAACCTCAGATATGCAGATGACACCACCCTTATGGCAGAAAGTGAAGAAGAACTAAAAAGCCTCTTGATGGAAGTGAAAGAGGAGAGTGAAAAAGTTGGCTTAAAGCTCAACATTCAGAAAACGAAGATCATGGCATCTGGTCCCATCACTTCATGGCAAATAGATGGGAAAAGAGTGGAAACAGTGGCTGACTTTATTTTTCTGGGCTTCAAGATTGCTGCAGATGGTGATTGCAGCCATAAAATTAAAAGACTCTTACTCCTTGGAAGGAAAGTTATGACCAATCTAGACACCATATTAAATAGCAGAGACATTACTTTGCCAACAAAGGTCCATCTAGTCAAGGCTCTGTTTTTTCCAGTGGTCATGTATGGATGTGAGAGTTGGACTATAAAGAAAGCTGAGCGCCGAAGAATTGATGCTTTTGAACTGTGGTATTGGAGAAGATTCTTGAGAGTTCCTTTGGACTGCAAGGAGATCCAACCAGTCCATTCTAAAGGAGATTAGTCCTGGGTGTTCATTGGAAGGACTGATGCTGAAGCTGAAACTCCAGTACTTTGGCCACCTCATGCGAAGAGTTGACTCTGATGCTGGGAGGGATTGGGGGCAGGAGGAGTAGGGGACGACAGAGAATGAGATGGCTGGATGGCACCACTGACTCCATGGACATGGATCTGGGTGAACTCTGGGAGTTGGTGATGGACAGGGAGGCCTGGCGTGCTGTGGTTCATGGGGTCACAAAGAGTTGGACAGGACTGAGCGACTGAACTGAACTGAACTGAATGCTAAGAACTTGAGATCCACTTCATAAAAATAATAATTAATATTGTGAGTGTTTACTATATGCCAAGTATTGTAAAATATGGTTTCATTTGTTCAAAAAATTTAACCCTTCCAAAACCCTATGAGAGTTACAATTTTTACCCCCATGTTACAGGTGAAGAAACAGATAATAGCGTGATGGATGTTAACCTGCCCAAGGTTGAGCAACTAGAAAAATGGCTAAATGGAATGAAACTTAGAAAGCTACACCTTTAGGGACTTGCCTGGCAGTCCAGTGATTAAGACTCTGTGATTCTAACGTAGGGGGCATGAGTTTGATCTCTGGTCATGGAACTGGGATCCCACAAGCCATGTGGCATGGCCAGAGAGGGGGAAAGTGATAAAGTATGCCTTTAACCACTGCTCTGAATGGCCAACCATATCAAACCCGACTGTAACTGATTTTCTCTCTCAGAGAACCATAAAATAACCTGCCCAAAGTTATTTTGCAGATTAAGTGACACTTTCTTTTTAATGTACATGTTGGTTTCCGCAACTATGAAATCAATGATAAGTGGGTCAGCAGTTCCTCCAGAGCAAAGTCAGTGTTCTGTTTAAATGGTTCAGCGTGTCCTTCCTCTGTGCTGGCTCTCCTGCTGTGTAGGCAGCACAGTCACTTTCTCTGGACATCATGTACTTCCTGATATCACAGTGCTCATGCTCACCATCACCACCACACAGGCTTCCTGATAAAAAGCTTTCTGACCCAGTTCTCCAACAGTGTCCTATGTATTCTGCTTCTCCTCCTACCCATTCTATGCCTCCTTCCCCAGCCCCCAGGCCCAGGGCTGGTACCTTCCAGTCTTCCTCCTTTAAAGTTAGCCAGGGCACTCCCCACTTCCAACTTGGTCAAGGTCAGGGAGGCTCTGGGAGAGATGACCATCCCCTTCAAATGTCAGTGGGCAGTGTGAGCACCCCTGTCTGGGCTGCAACAAGAAAAACCTAGCAATCTGATTTGTGTATCCACTTCCTAGCCGCAGTGTGTGCAGGGTATCCCAGCTAGAAAGACTGCAGTGCATTAGGGTGCAGTGATGGGAGCCCTGCCACTCTGAGCAGATGAGAACGAGGGAAATGGAGGTGCAAAAGGCAAGGCTGGCTTATGGACAGAACAGTTCTGGCAACGCTGTTCTTCTCTTGGACAGAGTTTTGCTGATTCTCTGCTTCCTTCCTCAAGTCTCTCATAAGCAGGGTGGCTGTGCTCCCCACAGTCTGCTCTCTGAGGTGGGATCTGGGGGCAAACAGGAGCTGAGATCATGAGAAGGGCGTGGGGCAGTACATAAGTTTATTGAAGGCACAGACCGTGTTGACATCTATAATCTCTATAACACCCACACTAAGTTGAGTGCTTGAGGGTGTGTGTGTGTGTGTGTGTAAGTTGCTTCAGTTGTGTCTGACTCTTTGTGATGCTATGGACCGTAGCCTGGCAGGCTCCTCTGTCCATGGTAGATCATCTTGGCCCAGGGAGTGAATTGGGGCCTCCTGTATTGCAGGCAAATTCTTTACGTCTGAGCCACCAAGGAAGCTTGGCATATAGTGAGCCTCAGTGCAGTTTTGCTGAATGAGTGAATAGTGAAGGAAGGCAATTTTATTTAGTGTTGTTTCTTTAGCAATATTTTTCAGTTCAGCTCTTCGGGAGACCCAGTGTCAGTCTCCCCAAATCCTCCAACTTCCTGTATCCTAAAGTTTGGAAAGTAGCCCAGGGATGCCCAACGAGGGGCATTCTGTAAAGAGACTTTGAGGTCCTTTGATTTTCAGAGGGGCAGCCAATGAAGAAATCGGCAGAGCACAGATAACCCTTGCCTTTCCCCTTAGGGTGCCCAAATTTTGGTCTTTGTTGCCAGAACTGTTCCTAGTTTGGAGAGTTCAAATCTATCAGTCTCAGTATTCATTCAATCAATATTCAAGTCAATATTTATTGAGCTCCTTCCATATGCCAGGCAAAGGACCAGGGTTACAGCGTGAGCAAAGCCAGGTCGTGTTTCCCCAGGAATGAGCTGTGCTCTGGATCATAGCTGCTCTGGCCTTTGGGAAACATCAC